>NC_140971.1:31611874-31631874 GCF_056783735.1 Eptatretus burgeri
GTGAAGCAAGGTCATCTCCAGGTACGATGAGAACGTTTACCTTTGCCATGACTAACCTTTTAATCCACAGAGGAATGGGAGCAGATGTAACAGCTGTTTCAATGTCTCCCCAGGGAAAAATTAAATAAATCTTGTGTCAAAAAGCTGAGATCTCAAATGCACAACCTAAAACCAGCAGTTTGTACCCACCAGATTTTGAATGCATTCCCATGAGAATTTGACACACAAAGAAAGTGGCTTGATGCACAAGGCTGTGTTAAACAAAACAAATTGATGCTAAAAGTTGACGAGCGATAGGCAAGGATAATAGATAACTCAGGAACAGGAAATATTCAAATGGCCCAATCACATCACCAAATTTACCAGAGGCTTTGAGGAACAGGCCATTTCCAGGTGCTCATTCACCAATTGTTTTCTGTTCCCTCGATGACATTTTAAGTGGCCCTGACCTTCCCTCGGTAGTATATTAGTAACCACTCCAATTTGCCCTGAGGACATGAGAACTCCGCCCCAAATATATGGAATGGCATCATATGTTGAATGGATGAGATGGAGAGAAGATTACCTCCTCCCTGAAGGTCATTAGTGAGCCAGCTGAATTATCTATTTTTTTACTGATTATTATCCATAAACATATAGCCCGTGGGATGGACATGACTACTACCGTGCACCCCCAGGTACGCTACACGGTTGGTATAGTTTTTGTTCCTTGGGATGTTCTGGGTGAGATAAAATGATGTTAACAGGAAATATTTTGGGTTGGAACTGTACCTTAGACACCTTGTTGATAGGTACCCATAATCGTGTGATGCGATTTTCGTACTCTGAAATTTTGGGGGTCTTTTCGCTTCGCAAGCTCCTGTCTCAGTTTGAATTTTCTGTTCATTGAATGTTAATATCATTTGAAAGGTTGTTCAATTGCCTGTTCAAGGGAACATCCACTGCACAACATTTCTGATGAATGTTCATCCGAACAGAGTCATGCAATCACAATGATAAATAATCAAAGCAAACACTTCATCAAATTTCTCAATCAAATTAACAAGACTTATTCTGAATATTTATATGCAACCGTAAGCACTGTTGGATCTATGGTATCGAGGAGAGGGATCACTTGATAATGTTTTGAGACCAAACTTGATAGCTTGTGGTGATGTTTCAGTGTGCAAAGCCAAGGCAATAAGATGGCATCATCATGCAGTTTATCCACATTATGGCTCCTCACAAAAATGACATCACAGTCTACGGGTGACGGGGGTTCAAAATTCACCTACGACAGTAGTCTGTAGAGAATTACTACAGGAAAGGAATGTTATTTTTGCCTGGGGTACAACAATCTAACCTGAAATGAGTGATATTTTATTGTTCATTTGGAGGTCCCAGATGAGAAAAATTTCGTTCACTTTTATATATTTGGATAGACTTGTACTTTAGAGTTAGACACGATATTTATATATATATATATATATATATATATATATATATATATATATATATATATATATATATATATATATATATATATATATATATTATCAGATGTTACAAGAAGATTTTTTTTTTCATGTTGATATTTAAGGAGTTTGTGTGTGGTTCCTTAACAGACTGTCCATCGCATTTTGAATGTTCTGTTCCAAGTGTTCTATATTATTAGAAGTCATTGATTTCCTTCTTCAATTATGTAAATATTATGCTTATCCAATAAATAATGACCTTATCTGAGTATTGTAATCATAATAACGATTGAGGAAAATGCTAGAGCGAATGCTCAAATAAACTTTATAAAGCCACATAGTTAATGCTGCAGTTGTGATGTTTGGTCATGCCATCGAATGTAGACACATAATTATTAGTGGTGGCAGCTACACAAATGCAAGTACTTCTTTCCGACAGATAACAATGACAGATACCACCCAAAGCTGAATGATGGATCAACCGGAGATGACAAAGAAGAGAAAATGCAAGAACAGTGAAAACTGAGTCTCGAAAGAAAGAAGTTTGTGTCCTTCACCTAAGTGCTTCCAAGTGTGAACATTTCACATTCTTCTCTGAAACAACAGATGCTGACAAGAGAGTACAATGTCTACACGAAATATGACTCTGACGACTCGCACAACCACCATTGCTGTGCGAGTCGTCAGAGTCATATTTCCTGCAGACGTTTATCTCCGGATGGTGTTTGTCTCCAGACAGCTTGGCTCCGGACGCGTCTGGGCGGTGTTTGTCTCTGGGCATTATTTATAGCATGACCGGTAGAAAATGAATTTCAGAGATTATTTTGTTTCCATCTTCACTGTTTTTCTATGCAATATTATTTTGATGAGACGGTATGAATTGGAATTAATGCTCCACCACACATCTGCTTCTCTTCCCCCACCCCTTCTCACTCTTCTCCCAAGGTGATGGCTGGTATTTGCTAGTATATATATATATATATATATATATATATATATATATATATATATATATATATATATATATATATATATATATATATATATATATATATATATATATATATATATAATTGACCCCTCCCACACTTCTCTTGCTAAAGTAGATGCATAAAGCAACCCAAGAAGACTTACACAAGGTAAGTGCTAATGCTGTTTCAAATCCTTCCAAGAGTTCCTCAACAACTATAAAGATGTTCACACATCATACATACATGAGAATCCCAATGCTTACGCCCCCTCAGCTACCGTACCGGTTTCATTGCTTATTGGGAGCACAAGACTGCACTTATTTTCAGAAATTTACATTTACAGACACTTTCCGATGGGTCTGTTATTTTTCATGGTGTATTGGCTTCATTGTCCGTCGGCATGCAGATTTACCGTGCTTCCCCCATTATCTTGAGTTTCTCACCTGCATTTTTTCTTTTTTTTTCATTTATTTATATTTTCATTTATGGATGTTGTCCAAGAATTCTGTGATATTTTTTTCCAGTGTACTGGCTTCGATGTCCATTGGCACGAAAAATTTCAGCCTTCAACGTCACTCGGAAAGTACTGATCTTTAATGTGTCAGTGATTCTGTGAGTCAGTGGTTCGAAAGAGCTTTATGTATCAGATATGTATATACATATATATATATATATAAAATATATATATATATATATATATATATATATAAAATATATATATATATATATATATATATATATATATATAAAATATATATATATGGATAATTTTTTTTAATATATTTTGATGTACTATGCTGTCACAGGGCATTGGTGCTGTCAAATAAGTTTATTGCAAAGGGTCATGCTTGGTGGTTTGCCACTGCCATCCCATCAGGAGTTAGGGGAGGAATTTGGAATTTGTTAATGGTGCCAGAGATAGCTCAATGACTTAATGAAGGACACCAAGGGATCTTTGACATCCTCCAACTAATGCTCACAGACGGGATGCCGATTTAACGTCCATCCAAGGGATGGCATGCACATTGATGAATCACCCTGTCTGTGAAACACCAGGATGACAGTTTATAGCTGGGCCGGGATTTGATTCCAAGCTATAAAAGGTAGAGATGTGAGTGTGCGTACCTGTCAGCCATTCTACCAGGGGAGTGTGTGTGTGTGTGTGTGTGTGTGTGTGTGTGTGTGTGTGTGTGTGTGTGTGTGTGTGTGTGTGTGTGTGTGTGTGTGTGTGTGTGTGTGTGTGTGTGTGTGTGTGTGTGTGTGTGTGTGTGTGTGTGTGTGTGTTAGACAGCAATCTCATCTGTGTAATTTAATAAATGTGAATGTATGTATTGTATACATGCATCTCGAGACATTATTGGAACAAATAGAAAAGTGCATTAAAATGTCTAAGTTACTAAATCTGAGCCTTAAATCAGATGATAAAGTTTGTATTTTGATTAAAGGGAAAGAAAAGTCTCACATGATAACTACAATTAGAATTATATTATACAGTACAAAAGTACATCTGATCATGAATTATCGTCTTTTTCAAATTACACCTTTATATAAATAATTAAAAACCTGTTAGGGGTCATCGACTAAGATGCATCAATAGTGGTCATCCATTTATTATGGACATATAACATGGCTAAATGTTTGATCCCTTTCCTCCAGGATGCCCCCCTTTCCTGTTAAACCTCTTTCCATTCTCCCCACTCCTCCCACACATTCCTACCCTCATTTCTCTCTCCTATCATCCTTCCTTATCATCCCTTTCTCAATTTCAACACTGTATTCTTAATTTATCCTCTTCCTCCACTCCTCCCACACACAAACTCAGTATGTAAGTCATAAATAACTGGCCACTTAAGCAGTAAATTCAACTTGGTGAATTTCCCACTAAGTTTCAGGGAGGCATTCACGTTTTGCCATTGTTGATTCTCGGTTGGATAGAAAATGCACATGATAAAAATGTTTCAATGTTTCATTTTTTTCATATGGAGATGTAAAGCATCAGGATTGTTCATTGATCAGATATAGTAATTCTTCATTTTTAGCTCGCCTGTTCCAAGAACAGAGTTATAGCGATACCCCCGGCGTGAGCGTGAAAATTTTAAATTTTTTGTATTACGGAAAAACTCCTCGACGGATTTCGACGAAACTTGGTTGGGGGGTTAGGTATGGTCCAAGGATCATGCCATTATATTTTGGACTTGGTCCCCCCCCCCCCTCCCCAAAAAAAGTTCGAGAAAAAAAAATTTTTTTGTATTTCTACATGTTTTAAGTGATTCCCAACCCCCCCCCCCCCCACACAAAAAAATTGTTAGAGAAAAAAAAATTTGCAACTATTTTTTCAACAAAATTTCGATTTTTTTTTTTTTTTTTGCATTCCTACATGTTTTAAGTGATTTCCAACCCCCCCCCCCCCAAAAAAAAATGTTGGAGAAAAGAACTATAACTATGTCAGCACTGTTGACATATTTAATGAATAAGATATTAGGTTCACTTGAGTGACCCAGCAGTATTGGCGGCGGAGGTTTTGCACTCTCCCGAGTGCTCCCCCTCCAGTTTCCTTTCTAATGTTTTTATGTACCACACTATTTTTATACGCCTGATATATATATATATATATATATATATATATATATATATATATATATATATATATATATATATATATATATATATATATATATATATATATATATATATATTGGTGCGAATTCGCGCCCGCCGGCGTGCGAGCGGCCACGTAACTCAAATCGCGGCACGTCGCCCACCGGACGGACAATTCCGTCGTGACCCTCTCGGACTAACGCCGGGAACTAGTCATGGGTGGGCCTTTCGGCCTCACCACGATCGTGCCAATCGGCCCCCCGTGTGGGATAGGGTTGTTCGCCAAATTCAACCTACCTAAGTACCCACACGGAGGGTAGACCGGGCGATCGCACCTCGCCGCAGGTCGACTTCGGACACGGGCCACTTTAAGCGGCCCGTTCCGTACTATCGGGATAACCGAGCGGTGTTATCGTCAACCTCGACGGTTCCGATTAATTATCGGGCGTATTTAGCCCAGGAGAAGGAAAGGTGGTGTGAGGGGAGGGGAAGGGAAGGCAGCACAAGGGGAGGGGAAGGCAGCTAGTGTGGGAGGAAGGGAAGGGAAGGCAGTATGAGGGAAGTGAAGGCAGCACAAGGGGACGGGGAGGTAGTGTGAGGGGAAGGGAAGGCAGAACAAGGAGTGGGGAAGGTGGCGTGAGGGGAGGGGAAGGGAAGGTAGCAAAAGGGGAGGGGGAGCCAGTGTGAGGGGAGGGTAAAGGAAGGCAGCATGAGGGGAAGGGAAGGGAAGGCAGCACAAGGGAGGGGAAGGCAGTATGATGGGAAGCAAAGGGAAGGTGGCGTGAGGTGAGTGGAAGGGAAGGACGACATTTTCTTTTTCTGACCCAAATAGCAACATTTTATTTCTAACTGCTGGGTTCTATATAAAATCAGGTGGGAGCATTGAAAACCGATGCATTCTACCTGGCAAAGGCCTGCCTGTATGCAGCCATGCATGCTCACACATGCAGCGACCTTTGCACCTCTCTGGTTGGCTCACTCTCAATTTAATTTGTACATGCTACACGATGGCAAAACAGTCTTAAATTCAAAACGAATTTGTCAGCCCTTAACAGTCACCCACACAGAGGGGGAGGGTTGGGAGAGAGAGGATGAGGGTGGGAGAGAGAGGGGGAGAGAGAGGAAGGGGAGATAAAGGGAGAGAGAGGATGGAGGGGAGGGGGAGAGAGAAAGAGAGGAGGGAAGGCGGAGGGAGAAAGAGGAAAGAAGCGGGAGAGAGAGAGAGGAGGGAAGGGTGCGAGAGATGGGGAAGGGGAGGGAGGGAAGGGAGAAGAGAGGGTTGGAAGAGAGAAGAAGAGGGGTTGGAGAGAGAGCAAGAGAGGGGGGAAGGGGTGAGAGAGAGAGCGAGAGAGGGGGAATGGGGTGGAAGAGAGAGAGATAGAGGGGGAAAAGGGTGGGGGAAAGAGAGAGAGGGAGAGGGGTCAGAGAGAGAGAGAGGGAGCGGAATGTGAGAGAGAGAGGGATAGGAGTGGGAGGGAGAGGGAGAGTGGTGGGAGGGACAGAAAGAGGGAGGGAGGGAGAGAGAGGGATAGGAAGAGGAGAGAGTGGGAGAGGGTGAGAGTGAGGAGGGGAGCGTGTGGAGGGGGAGAGGAGAGGGTGGGGGGATTCCAGTAGATGTGACATCCAGTTTAACGTCCAACCGAGAGACGGAACATACACGAATGAATCATCCTGCCCGTGAAAAACCAGGATATCAGTTTATAGCTGGGTTGGGATTCAAACCCAGGCGAGACAGCTTAGAGCGAGCGTGCGTACCTCTCTGCTATCCTGCCATGATGTGGCAATTCATTGATTTTTACTCATTGTAATCATCCAATTTATTTTGCCATCCTAACTCCGGAAATGTTCCCATGGAAATCCGCATCGCAGTATCGCTATTGAAGCTTGAAGAGCGCTCTCCGAGTGGCTTCACCAGTGGCTTCACCACTCAGTAAGCATTCCAATGAAACAGTTGAAGAAACTTTTGAAAAGCGAAATGTTTAATTTTTTTATGCCAAAGTGTTTTATGTATCTATGCCAAAAGTTTTATGTATCTATGCCAAAGTGAAGGGTGGTAAAATGATAGAAGATCATACAAAAAGGGGAAACTTGGCATAAAATAAAATTGCATCTTTTCAGTGAGCCAGCCACTAACCAATGCACCGCATGACAACGTGGGGCCAAGGACCACAGGTGAGTGGACCCTCAACTTTGTTCAAGTCGATCGATATACAGTATTCAATCTCTCTATCGAGTGCAGCCTGTGGCTTCTGGTTGCATCATTGGTTGGGACTTGACTATACCACTGATGCAGTGTCCCCCTCACCAGTGCACTGGTACTCATTTTGCCGACCTCGGAAGGATGACAGGCTGAGTCAACCTACTGGTGTATTAATTCAGTGGCCCAACGGGGCTTGAACTCAGGACCCTAGGATCCCAAGCCACCACCCTAACCACTAAGCCAACACCAGGCTACAGTATTCAATGACAGTGCAAGTATTGTAGAGCACTCACCAAGTGGCTTAAGCACTCAAGCAAGCACTCCAACGAAACAATTGATAAGAATCGGCTGGCTTAACAAGCAACAAGCGATCGCCCATCGGTCATATAAACACCATACACCTGGAGACGCCTAGAATGTCAGGCAATGTCCGAAATGGACAAATTAGCACTTTTTTTTACCACTCAGAACTACTGCTGAAGTCAGTAAAACTATTTAAATTTTGAAATATGGCTCAGATTGAGAGATTCTCGAGGTTGTTGGATGTGCAGAAATGAAATAACGTCATGAATGATGGCATCTCCAAGTGTTTAGAAGCATTGCAATGTATCCAACGAGTCACAGGTATGATATTCAGGGATTCGATAATATGAGTGAGGAAAGTGAAAAAAATACTTTATCATTGAGAAATCGTTGTGACCTGTTCCAAGTCAAGGAAATGTTGAGCAGGCCCAAAAATGGCAAATTAAGACCCCAGCGAGGGACAGCGAGGTGACCAAGGATGAGCTTTGATAAAGAATAATTAAATAAGGCCATTAGTTATTTTCAAAAGGGATGTTTAAGTGAACCCAAACACCCAATTTTCATTCATACACTCCCTTGGAGTTCCCTTAATATGCATGCAGAGTTTCAGGCCGCTAGGTTTCATGGTTTTGGAATTATTGAGACACACACACACAAACACACACACACACACACACACACACACACACACACACACACACACACACACACACACACACACACACACTCTGACTGTCTGGCACACACTGACATTATTATTATAGATGAGATGTGGCAGCGCTTCTTTTAGACAACTGGAAGGGCCACCTGGCACTGCCCAGCTGGGCAGGCTGTTACCAGTCCTGGTTTTGGGTTGCATTGGACACTTAAAAGCTATGGAGTTATTGGCCTCATGGTGGTTACGTTTTACCTGCAGCCCGGCGGCAGCACTGCCTGATCCCATATCCCAATATACACTTTATATCGGCCTTTGGTGGTCTCAAAACGGAAATCAAGGCCAATGTGTGGTCGCTTAAAATCTTGCCCAGATTCTGAAGTTCCGACACCCAAAATTTGGGACCTCTAGTTGCTATAGTTGGGCAATGAAAGAATAACATCCAAATGCACAAACACACAAACACAAAACAAACACTTGAAAATATGTATATCTCGATGTAGTGTGCCATCCTAGGTTGGCTTGATATAATCTGGTGAAAGGCCTTTTAAACCACTGCAATCCCCATGAGGACGATTCGCCTGTGATAGTACTTAGTAGAGCATTCTAGAATTTTACACATCAAAGTCAGGACAGAAAGCTTCCCTGCCTGTTTACAGCAGGCAGAAGGCCAACATTTTTGAATTGCAGAGCATTCACTGAGGTGTACTACCTACCAGAGGCACTTTTCCGCACAACAAATAAATTGTCATCAGTTCATTATGTTATTAAACCCAAATGGAGTTAAGTCTACATCATACAAGTTCAGAATTAGTAAATATTTTTTATTGCAAGGAAGGGGTGTTGGGTGGCACTGCTTTTTAAAATACCCATATAAAGTTGTCCTGAAATCATTAAGATTGAACCATAAAGTGTATAATGGCAAGGCAGGAAGATTATTATCATTGAGGTTGTTAATGAGCACCAGATGTGGTGTTAGCATAAATCCTAGATTAGTATGATAATTCTCCAGAGACTATCTCACTTTCCAGGAATTTAGAATCATGATCCTCAATACTGCCACCAGCTGGATTTGAACCAGCATCTCCAATTCAACAATCCAGTAACCTTCCCAGTATAACATTACAGAATATTTGAGTGCATTTCCGGTTGCATTCACTCGCATTCCCTTTTTAACCTCCGCTATCGAAGATGGACGGAGGTTACTGTTTTCACCCCTGTCTGTTTGTTTGTTTGTTTGTTTGTTTGTTTGTTTGTTTGTTTGTGAACAGTATTACGGAAAAACTCCTGGACGGATTTCAACGAAACTTGGTGGGGGATTAGGTATGGTCCAAGGATCATGCCATTAGATTTTGGACTTGGTCCAAAGTCCAATATGGCCGCTATGGCGGCCAATTTGAAAAAATATTTGAATTTTTGTTTTTGCATTTCTACATGTTTTAAGTGATTTCCAACCAAAAAAAAAAAAAAGTTTGTTGGAGAAAAAAACCCCAGAAATTTTGCAACTTTTTTTCAAAAAAATTTCGATTTTATTTGAAAAATATTTGAATTTTTTTTTTTTTGCATTTCTACATGTTTTAAGTGATTTACAACCCCCCCCCCAAAAAAAAATTTGTTCGAGAAAAAAAAATTGCAACTTTTTTTTCAAAAAAATTTCGATTTTTATTTTTTGGCATTTCTACATGCACGTCGATCTAGTTTAGTTTATTCAATCGTGGTTCAGTAGAGTCTGATCCGTTTTGACCTACAATGAATAGGATATCAGGTTCACTTAAGTGACCCAGCAGTATTGGCAGCAGAGGTTTTGCACTCTACCGAATGCTCCCCTTCTAGTTTGACTTGAAATTCTGATCAAAGTATCAGCATCGTCATCCTCATCATCATTCCATTTTGTCTACTACAGGATGAAGGTATCCATCAACTTGTGTAAGGGGGTATTGCAATTATTTTGCCACGCATGCCGAGTGTGGGTTGATGAGAGGGTTTCGGCAGGAAATTTGGAATTTCTTTTTCACGGTGACGGGCGATAACTCGCCTACTCTTGGTGAAAGACAGCATAGGATATTTAGGGCCGTCTGGCTTGATCTCCATCTGATGGATGACACACGCATTGGGGCTTCGCTCTGCTTGTGAAACACCAGGCTTCATAGTTGGGTCGACATTCAAACGCAGGCTCGACAATTCCAAGGCGAATGTGCATGCATACCTCCAAGCTATCCTGCCAGCACTCAAAGGCTTATTGTAAAAAGTACTAAAATTAAATGCATTAGATGTGTGGTGGCATCATATGAACGTAATAAGAGTAAAGCTCATATTTTAATAACAGTATCAAGAAAAGCATAAGCACTTAAATATTTCATATCCACACAACTGTAATGAGTCATATAACCAAAAAGAAAATAAACGTTTATACACAGATGACAATACAAGATGGATGTTGAAGGAGAGATGGCAAATAAAGTTGAAAGTTTATGGGTATTTCCATCACTGCTATATTGGCTTTTGCAAGTCATAAAAATACCGACTGCAGCACTTGAACTTGAAGCCAGGCCTTTTCCATTTTCATTCAATTTTGTATCACAGTGTTAGCCAGCAATGCACCCCCAACCCTCATTGGCCATCTAATCCCAGACTTGGACGGCTTTTATAAACCTATCGCGTTTCAACATTATGCTTAACTGGTATTGGTATTCAACTCTCCACGAAAGACATAGAAGCAAAAGTGCATGTGGGGTGTAATGACCTCTAGATGCACTAGTGTTGCTTTTTTTGTTTCTCCTGCTCTCGGTTCAAGTAGCAACACCATCTCAGATGTTTGTTTCCAGGCAGAGTTTGAAACAAATGATGAGTGGCATTTTGCTGCAGCGCCAGGAAGAGGTGCTACCTCACAAAGCAGACCCGCATATTTATGTTGTCATGTATTCTTGTCTTCAGATCATCAGGATCTATGTATATGCGTTACACCATGTCCTTTGTTTCACAATGTTATCAATAGCAGCACTTTCATGTAAACAAAAAGCACCTGCAATGTTGCAAACCAATACAGTAAAACAGCAAGTCTTCACCAAGTTAGAGGAGATGTTAACATAAAACAAACTAGAGAGTTCATAGAACCTGATACCCTAAGCAGTGTTCAAATATCTAGTCATAAGAAATCCCGGTCACTACCTTGACACACCACTGCATTGGACGTTTATTTAAATCGAAGTACTGCAAAACTCGAGGTCCTTGGAAGTATCATGACAGGTGATTTGTGTTCTCCAGTATTCAAGTATATAATTCAATTTAAATAAAATTAAAATTGTAAATATTGTTTAAATAGATTGATTCCTAGTTTTACCAGCATTTTCCGCAGTGTCGATTACATCACCTTCTCCAACACATAACATTAGTTCTTCATGCCTGTTGTTTGTGTCGTGTCCATTACAACATCCTTAATAAAAAAAAACAGTAAGCTTCCTGTTTATAATCATTTTCAATTTTGTTTGACTGCCAGACAGGCAGACAGAGTCTCTCCTCTCTGTACATGTGCTGTCGTGACAAATTCAGAGCCAAAGTACAGTAAAACAGCAAACCTGTCTTCCTATTCAGGTTCTGATTTGTGTTCAAAATATAACATTCAATTTAAATAAGTTGTTCCTCGATCAGAAACTCAAGATCATAAACTGATAAGACAGACAGACGGACAGACATGAACGAATTGCTTAAACTTGCTTTTTGCTTATCCCGCTTTTTCTGAGTAATGATGTGAACACAACATCGGAATAATACATGACACGTGGCAAATATCTGAATCATGTGATTCAATCACAGTCACAATTATTTCCACCTCTAGAAGATGGCTGAAGAAAGTTTTGGCCAAAGATTTTCACGAACTAGCCGGCCCAGCATGACGCTAAAATATGTAATTTAGAAATTTGGAATTTAGTCAGAGTGTCAGGGATAGCTCGTCTACTCTTCATGAAGGACACTGTGGGATCTTTAACGTCCACTAACTCATGCTGGCAGACAGGACGCCCAGTTTAACGTCCATCCAAGGGACGGCACACACATTGTTGCATCACCATGCCTGGGACATACAGAAATGACAGTTTTCAGCTGGGTCGAGAGTCGAACCCAGGCAAGACAGCTCAGATGCATGTGTGCATACCTCGAGGCGATCTTTCCAGTCCAATAATGTCAAAACATTAAAATCCAATCTCAAAGCATCAATGAGTAGGGCAATAAATCGCTGTTTGCTGAGGATAGGCACTGATTTTGGGCATCATTTTTCACATATGAAAATATGGAAGATTTCTTCTTGCCCTCCTCCTTTATGCTCCTTTGATGCGTCTTCCCTCCCATTAGTCCGATGTCCTCCTGATCTTTCTATTCTGTCCTCATTTACACACAGACAAACCCATAGAAAGTGTAAAGATGAAATAAGTACTATATATAAAAAATTCGGTCACGAGCCAGATGCTTTCCTGTACTGGGGAAGGCAAGGGAGAGGGGATTGGGATAGAGGGGTGTTGCTGTGCGTCTGGATTACTGTTCCACTTCGTCCCGTGGTGTTCCACTTTGTCCCGTTGTGCTCCGCTGCATCCCGTGTTGCTTCACCTTAAACCCACCACCAGAAAATGCACCCATAATCAAGCCGAAAATAACCTCACAGAAAACCCCAAAGAAAACCTCTGAAATATCTCTTGAATTCTTCCTTAAATCCTCCTAAAGCACTATTTTATATGCTCCAAGTGGGAGCTTAGTGTCTTTGGCAGACATGATATTGCCATGCTGCAACTAATCCCTGCCCCTTGTGTTCCAAGCATGCCATGCCAATTGCCCATATTTCGCCTGTGTCCTGACGTCACCCGTTCTGCGAATCCATCGGACCGGAAATGGCTTCATTCGTCTTTGAGGGTGCCACGAGGCCGACCTCCTGACTTAACATGGGGGCAGCGTGTATCGCTCCCCACTGGGAGCGCAAGCATCCTGGAGGGTCACGGATGCTTCTCCAGGCATTGCCAGTGTAAACTTGTGCTTGACAGCAGCGTGCTTGGTTAGTCATGGCACTCTGAGTGGATGTGAAGTGGCACCCCAAGCAGGTGCGATGGTGGTTGCTGTCATCAATCACAGGTGAGTTGTTGAGATGGTGATTGGAGTGGTGTTTGGAACGGTGCTGCAGTAGAAGAGCAATGTGGATGGCATGCGAGCAAAGTGAGACGGTAGTTAGTGGTTGTGTAGTGTGGAGGTAATTGTCATCTTGTGGTGGCAGCGTGATTGAAAGTGGTGTTGAAAGCATGGTTGAAAGTGGTGGTGGTGGCATGGTTGAGGTGGTGTCGTTGAAAGTGGTATGGTGGTTGAGTTATGGCCCACGATTTGAACAGGGTTTTGGCGGCAATTGCTGATGAGGTGGCGCATCCAGTTTTAAATTAAAAGACAGAAAAATGGGGAGAAAGTGGGGGAAAAAAAACCGAACTAATCCCTGGCGATGCATATTCCCTTTGTATCCCATTAGACACAAGAGAAGGACCCTATCTGTAATAAGTACCACCAAAATAACTATCTCAGGAACCACGATATGTTGGTTGCCATTTCCTTGGGGTCACCATTCCCAGAACCGTAACGATATTAAGCTATTTAATTTCTATTCGGATACAGTAAGTCAAATCTATTAGAACATGACCAATTCATTGCAAAATACTCATTTATGTTTTGTTAAAGCAAGTCGTCTTTGGCCCAATGGAGAATAAACAATGCATGCAATTGTGAGACAGACAGCAATGAGAGCAGAGAAAAAAATGAAAACAATGAAGAATCACAAAAGTGGCTTCCTACATTGTTTACCTCACAAGAACCTTCCACACAAACACCATGGGCAGACTCATTGCCAGGTGGATCACATGGTGTGCCATCAACGACGCGGGCAGATTGGCGGACGTAGAACTTGTATCCCACAGCCTTGCAGTTGAGCTCACAGGCTTGGTTACTGCCAGCTGTAGGTAAGAGTGGAAAGACGCATCATACAAGATTTCATCCAATTTCAGGCAAACAATGAAGTGTACTATATCTGTGTAATTATGGATCATGCATAAAGCTTCGAGTTAGTGATGCTCTTTCATGTTTTAGTTATTATTTTGTGTGCCCTTCATAGCCAAACACGGCCATTCACATATGACTTGAAAACACCTGCGTGTGTGAATTTGTATAAAATGTAGGAGTTTCTGCTCATACAGAAACCAAACTCTGAGATAGTAAGTTGTGTAACATCCGAGAACACCAGACTAATGGCTATTGAAAGTTGTTAAGAGTTGAAAGTTGTATTGATACCTCACCTGGTCTTCACAAAAGACAGTGGGATCATCAACATCCTCCAAATAATGCTAGCAGATGGGTCTCCAACTTAATGTACATCCAAGGGAGTATGGACGGCTCATTCGGTGATGCAACACAATGCATGCAAAACACCAATGTGATAGCTTGACAAACCCAGGCACGATAGTTGAAAGGTAACCATGCTACCTCTGGACCTTTCACACTACACAACTTTAGTAGTACACTGTCAGACACAAGTTTTAGTCGTGCCTGTGCGACTCGTGATTTTCCTTTCCCCATCCCTCTTCCACTCTCCTGCCCCCCCCCCCCCTTTATAGACTCAGGGGAAAACTTCAACAGCAAATATGATTGAGGATTCTGCAGTCTTGTGTTTAAAGATTACAGAAATAAGCAAAGAGAGAGGATGAATAAATCTCTAAAAACTTCCGATTGCAGAGGGAAAACAGGGTCAGTTGGTTAAGCTTTCTTGGGGGTAAATGTTTGGGCAAAAGATCATTCTTCTGAAATTTGGATTTTGGAACTCAATTGTAGATAATTACTCTTCATACTCAGCAAAAACAAGCAGATTTGTCTGAGAATGGACCATGTGAATAAAACCTCTCCACTAATCCTCCTCGACCTCTGTACTCCTCCATTCCACTTACCTTGCCGAACTTTTATATTTGTGATAATCTACTCGTTTTGAGTCTTTGCAGCAAGAAGTAAAATCTCCACAATGCTTTCAAATATAATTCTGTTTGTATAATTATAGTTGCGTTATTGTTTGTCATGGTCGTGTTTGCCGACAAATTACATTTTAACCTTGAAAAAAAAAGTTCAATAACAGTGATGACTTTGTGATGATAGCAGGATGGAAAGATACCACAGAGGTATTCACACTCACCTCTTGGCTGTCTAGCCTTGTTTTGAATCTTGACCCAGCTATAAGTTGTCACCCTGGTGTTTCACATGTGGGTCAAAGCAATGTGTGCACCGTCCATTGGAAGGATGTTAAGCCGGATGACCTCTCTGCCAGCAGGGGTGGTTGATGGAGGTTAAAGATCCCATGGTGTCTTTCGTGAAGAGGAGGCAAATTATTTCCGTAACTCCATACAAATTACAAAATCTTGCCCATATCACTTTCCGTCAGTATCCTGCCGCTGTCCAAGATTCTCTCTAGCTTAGAAAAGTTTTGAAACTAGTCACAATATGTCCTGGGGTTCAGTAAAGAGTATGGGCCTCCAATAATAATATTTATTATGAGTGATGATAACATTGAACTCACATCCAGGTGGTTGTAGCAGGTTAAAATCTGATTGAAGGCAGCAGTATTAAGAATTTTACTGCTAAGCTTCTGAAAACTGAGATGGCCACAAAAAATTACCATGACACTGTATGAATGTTAGTAAAAACTCAGCTGCTTCATTTACCACCCTTCCCAAGCAAACACAGCATTCCTTTCCTGTAGTAATTCTCGACAGACTACTGTAGTAGTAGACTACTACTGTAGGACCTGTTACCAACTATAGTACATGAGAGTACAGCTCTCATATACTATTATATAGCTCTAACTGTAGCATTTTTGCCTGGGTTAGAGAGGGGATAATACACCAACCACCTGCTCTGGTCTCCAAGTTATAGCAGTCCATACTTCATGACTTCTTAATGTACTCAGAAGTTCTGAGTCAGAACAAGCAGGGATGAAATTATTGGCAAAAACAAAGCCTTGTGGCACCATAAATCCCCCTAACAGAGAAAAACAAAAACATTTGTTTCTAATTCATACAACTACAATACACTGTGGAAATCTTCATCATTTCCTCAACCCCATCAATTCCATGTACATGCGATCATCTGAAATGCCAAGCTGTGCTGTAATGCCATCAACATGGGATGGGGGAGTGATGAGAAAGCTATCTTTAGCCAACTTTCATTCAACTCAAGAAGAAGTTTGCTTATTTTTCTTCTGACATACATGCATACGCTCAACCCCACAAGGTATGAATGAACCACACTAGAACTGTGAATGAAATAAACTGAAATGAAATTAACTAAAGAAAATGTTATTATTCTGGGGAAAAATAAAAACTTTTTAAAAATAATTATAATACTAGTGTGTGTACTTGTGTGTATTTAACACCACATTTGTTATAAATGACATTCGTATTAAACAAAACAGGACTTTTCAGAATAAATAACTGCACTCATAAACCATGCCACCATGTTCCCACTGAACTCCTACTCACTTCTCTCTTAAGTAAGAAACTCACTTCCAGGTGATCTTTTGCTTTCACAGGATGTAGCCAGACTTTCAAACAATTTCTTAAAGCATTCAATACTCTTTAACTTTGAGCAAATGCTTTAAAATAATGTGATCAATGCAAGACACAGCTCCATCAAATCTCTCATTCTCTGTTATCACTTCGATCTTGTGCCAATCTCTCTGTCTCTGTCTCTGTCTCTCTGAGGCTCAGTGCTGATTCACAATCAAATGGTACACTGTGCTTATGTTGTATTGACATTGTGAGGAAGAGAGGGAAGGGAGGGTGGGAAGAGTGGTGGGTGGTTGGGCAATCTTAAACCCAGTGTTGTTTTTCTACTAGAAAAATAATACATTAAACACAAGTCATGCAGACAACTTAAAATGCACCTGGATTGGAAACTTCAAACCACATGATGAATGTCACACTGGTACATTACAGGTTGTGCATTTTGGGGTCTCTGTCTTGCAACAAAACCGATGTATTAGATCTTGCCAATCACTTGAATAGGTCAAAAACGAAGATTTACTTATGGAGATGACGATTGAGAGTGATTACGTCTGACTACTTTGGAACAATATGAAGAATTAAAATAAACAGAAAAACAAAGAGACAAGCCAGGAAGCGACACGGCTGCTCGCTCTAGATGGAAAGCTGGCCGACGCGACAAGCCGATATTAATGTACATGCTATCAATCAATTTAGCACAATAAATATGATTATCATAGCCCTCTTAGTTTGCGCCCAGAATCCCGCCTTGTGAAATTTCAGGCATGTTTCCAAAGAGACTCTAACAAATGGCAGCCCTGGTAATTCCATTTATCTATTCGCTAAAGATTTTATTTTTTTATATGATGCTGTAAGACATTCTCCTTGGGCACAAAAAAGCAGGTCCCTCGGAGGTCCAGTTTCGGAGGTGTTGATTTTTTTGTACAGTCCACAATAAGTGTACGATGTACGATAAAGTATTTTAGCTGTTGCTAAGCAACGGAGGTGTACATAGCAACCATTCATTTTTGTGTACATGCAATCCACATTGTACAGATTTCACCCAAGTTTCATCAAAATCAGACTCTTTCTCTTCGAGATATTCGCAATTAACCGTTTCTGAAATGTTCGACATGTATTTGCCCAAAACCTATCTCCTCCTACAAATATTTTTTGTTAGGGCTGCAAATTGCATGAAGGGAGCAAGATAGATTGCGCACAGAACTCTAAGCTTCCATTTTTCGATTTTTTTTTAATTTTTTTTCGATTTTTTGACCACTTTAAATGGCCGTTGCTATGCTGTTGCTTGGGCCCGGGGTCCATTATTCGAAAGCACGCGATTCCCACAAATATTGGTCCTACCTACCAAATTTCATTGGAATCGGTTGAGTGGTTTAGCCCTGAGGCTTGACCAAAGTTTCGCGGACAGACAGACAGATGGAAATATCCAGAATAAGGGTGTTCCAAGAGCAGCCAATTGAAAAGGATAAATAACACACTGAACAATAACAACCTTCTTGAAGTGATGTAGTCAATAATGTTTCTACCATTGCATATCACTAGCAGGGTACCCATCAATGAAGTGTTCGTCGACGTCATTTCAAATGAGCAATGTCTCATCTCAAATGAGTGTGTATTGGTAGAAACAGGAATTCAGTGTAAGTAGTCAGTATGCAGATATTGCAGTAGTAGCACTTGTATATGTGGAAGAATTGCGCTGCTCAGACAGTGGGTCACCCAAATGGTGCAGATGGCGGAGCACTGGTATGGCTTGTCAAATGACCTGGGTTTGATTCCTGGTCTGGGCCTGTAATTTTTCCACATATATATTTATCATGGTTCTATCCTGTTTATATATATATATATATATATATATATATATATATATATATATATATATATATATATATATACATACATACATACATGGATGGAGAGGGCATTTTTGGTAGAGTTTTGTGGCCCCATAAAGAAACTTTGATTGCAAGAATTTAACCAATTGCAGAACTTAAGTGTTCTGCTGATGATCTGTACAAATGCCATATTTTTTGTACCATAATTCCAGTCCCCAATCTGGTTCCTTCATTGCTAAACTTACAGAAGACCCACAAGAGCCCCAAATCAGCCCAAAACTCACCACTCTCTCCTTACAACCCGGCCGCTGCCTTTGCAACAACAGTAGAAATTCCACACATTCCTGATGCATTGGAGATGCTGCCAAGGTCACAAGGGTTTTCTTTCTTCTGTCTCCATTTGTCTATCCAGGCTAAGGGACTGTCCCATTGGACGTAAAATGTGGGATTGAAAGTACTTCCTTTGGATGCAACTAGAATTGTGTTGAAGAACTGCAAGAAGGACCAGATCTAGATATTGTAGACTTAACTGACTTGAATTAAGGACAACATGACGAATGGATGCATCCAAGCAGCAGAGGACAAATGGCAGGGAGAGAGCAATTAGCAATGGATTGGAGATGGAGCACAAGCTGCACTAATGCAATGTGATCATTCATTAGCTCAAATTCAAGATAAAGTGTGAGATGCTTGAATACTTGACTTGAGAGCCATAACTGCAAACGCGTTAGAGTTTTCTTATCGCCCTGATAGGAGTTGTAACATGGTTAAGCAATACATTGGCTGGCCAAACACACAGACAGCCAACTCCCCCACTTCCTGTGGAACCCTCCCTTCTCTTGACTTTCTCTTGCCAATGCTGATATTTCTTCCATTTCTCTTCCAGCATTTTTCATTCACTTGATGTTTTGTTTTATTCTCCAAGCTTATGCCCTCTTCTGCTTGCAAAGAATGGTAGATATGGAGATAAAGCTTTTGCTGTAAGTTGAAAAGCTCAGAGCCAATCTTCCCGAACACCGAGGCCATTTTCTTAGGTTTAACATAGAGTACTTATATTTTATCTGGACAAAAGCAGAACATTTCAAGCCGTATTCCCATAATCCTAAGCTGATGAGAATTGAGAAAGGGCCTGCTTGGTAATCCCATCTGAGTATTTGCCTCAGGATACTGTGACCCCAGGTTAAAATCTCATATGATGTGGTAATATACATGCCTAATGTCCTTGTAATCATTTTAAAATTAAACGAGTGTCTTACAATGTGATTGCCTCCACATTATGCTACTTTTTGAGAATTCAGTGGGTGCAAAAGCTCAAATGCCTATTCTCGTGATGTAAATTATTATGGATATTAAAGGTACACAAGCAAAAGTGTTGCAGCAGTCAACTCGTTCAAAATCACTTCAATAACCTTGTTGAAAGTAC
>NC_140971.1:31634374-31729374 GCF_056783735.1 Eptatretus burgeri
ATGCATTCAGTTACCAACTTTCTTGTTGAGCGCTCACCATGTGGCTTAAACACTCAAGTGAGCATTCCATTTGACACTGTTGCTACGGAATGGCTGGCTTGGCAAACGATAGCAAGCTTATTGATAATTGAACACACTCCTGGAGTTACCAAGCAGTTATCATTTTGTTTGGGTGCTTGCTTGAGTACTTAAGCCACTTGGTAAGCACTCTAAAAGCTGATTGGTAATGGAACACACATGCCCCAGGAGCGACTTGCAGCCAATATGCAATGTATCCTGCGTGACGTCAATTGGCTGCGTGACGTCATGAGCTTTCCCTCACCGAACGCCACGTCAACCATCCTCCAGGATTCCGCATGCAGTATCACATCTAATAAATAAATACATCAATAACCCAGTTTTAATTGCTACCAACCCATTTCTTGTCACCTCCAACTTGCCATATATGCTTTGTTGTGCTAATTTTAATCACGATACTCACTCTTGATGCACAAATGAGCGTCCTTGGTAATATATGAAATGTCAGATGGAGTTTTCAAGTTTTATAGGCAATTGTAAAAAACGATTCTTTTAAATTATTTATATAACAAGCTCAAATGAGCTAAGATCCTCGTCCTCTTAATGAAAAACAAAAAATTGCCAATTAACAAACAAACAGACAAGCCGGTAGGCGGCCATGGGTCGCCGAGCATCCGATGACCTTTGAACCCTGATCTGAGTTAATCTAGTACTAAGTACTTCCAAAATTGCAATCGAATCGGTTAACTCGTGTATGAGCAAGGGGGCTTTGAATCGTCATTTTGCCCGAACAATGCACTCATTGACCTTTGACCCCTGACTTAGCCGAGATAGGTCAATATGTCCTGAAGGAAAGTTGTAGTACCCATTGAGTACTCTGTACTTATGAACTTTCATTCGTATCGGTTAACCTGTGTAGGAGCAAGGGGGATTTGAGTGGTCATTTTGCCCCAAAAATGCACTCATTGACCTTTGACCCCTGAATTAGCCAAGATAGGTCAATATGTCCTGAAGCAAAGTTGTAGCACTCATTGAGTACTATGTACCTATGAACTTTCATTCATATCGGTTAATCTGTGTAGGAGCAAGGGTGCCTTGAATGGTAATTTCACCCAAAAAATGCACTTATTGACCTATAACCTACTCGAGATCGGTCATTATGCAAATGAGTAAAGTTGTAGGACTCATTACGGTCTATAAGCATGTAAAGATTCATTCGATTCGGTTCCACAGTCTTGGAGCTAGTGTACTTTGAATTTCCAGCAGGAAAGCTCAATGGCCATCAGACACCCAATTGAGAGAGTTACCATTTGGAAACTATAAGATATAGAAAAATATGGCTGTCATATAGCGGATAGAGAATCAGAAGATTATGCATACCAAATCTCATCGAGTTCCATCTAATGATAACTACTCGGTATCAATTTGAATGAAAAGTACCGAAAATGCAGTTTGATATCGGAAATCCCCAAAGTTCGAGGGGGTGCTGTGGGTGAACATAGATATAAATCGAAAATCCGGCTTGATCATTTGTGCACAATGTATTCCAGATGATTAGTGTGAATTTTCATGACCACCCGACCATAACTCTAGGAGGAGTAGCATTTGGCGTGAAGGCACCTCCAGCTCTCGCATATCGATTTTAGCACAAATTGACCTTTGACCCCTGACCTAAGCGAAATCGGTCAATATGTCCTGAGGCAAAGTTGTAGTACTCTTTGAGTACCATGAACCTGCAAAGTTTCATTCGTATCGATGCACTCACCTGGTCGCTCGGGGGCCTTCAATTTTCGCCAATTTTCGCGCATACCCTAATTGTAGGGGGCGCTGCAGGTAAAGTATTCTATATATCACAAAAACCGGAATATATTTTATAGAGCATCACGTGTAGATCATTCGTGCCAAATTTCATAACCCTACATGGGATAATGGCTTTCGGAATTGATTTCGCGTGAACGGCACCGATTTTGAAGGTTTTTCGGTTGTTGCGAGGGAACCAAAGCGTCCCTAGCAACCATCACAATTTCCAAAGCACTAGGTCCTAAGATGTACCTACCACCCGAGTTTGCTCAAAATCGGCCCACGTTTCCTACCAATTATGCTGATGACAAACGAACAAACAGACAGAATTACTGACAATAAGGGTCACCTATTTTGGCGACCCAACAGAGAGGGGTGAAAACATTACCTCCTTCGGTGGTGGAGGTTACGAGAAAGAATCTGAAAATACAACGCCCGTCCACTTTGTTTTCAGACTTCTTCTTCCATATGCTGAACAATACATTTGATATTTTAACCAAATTCTAAATATTTATCTTCTCTATATTCTCATAATAAAACTTTTTTGAAAATTTCATGACAAAAGCTCCAATGGTAAAAAGGTTACGGCCCAAACACACACACACACACACACACACACACACACACACACACACACACACACACACACACACACACACACGCTTGCAAAACCCTGTCTTCCGCTGCATGGGGGACAGGACAATAAATTCCCTTCCTTGTGCTGAAAAGGAAAGGGACACTTTTTCTTGGTTGTAAGGAGTTCACAAGAGACAGGGACATAATTGTGATAATGATTGATTGGGTAATATAGGCCATTATCAGTTCAAAGAAATATAGTATAGAAAGTCATAAAACTGAGCAGAAAAACCTTTCCCACAATTCCCTGCACAATGTGGCCATGTGACATAACATTGCATTACAAATATACATATATCATTGCAAAGGATGAGGCGAAAGTTATTATATTAGTACACTAAACCATATTTTATGGACGTATCTCCTCCGAAACTGCCAGACGGATTGTCGCCACTTTCGGCACGCGAGTGCTCTGTGGTCTAATGTACATCATAGGATATGTGAGATCGCGCCAGACGGAGAGGTTTGGGAATTTTTGGCGATTTTCTAATTTTTACATGGCGACGTGTGACATCACTGCTGAGAGGCGTAATGACATCATGACATCATGAGTCATTCGCTGACGTCATTACGTCTGTCGTCGACAGACCGTCACCACTGAGAGACGTAATGCCACTCCGAGAAAACAGCGTCCGCAATGTAAAACCCTCTTCTGCACATGCTGACTACCTCAGAAGGTGAATTTGACACAAAAATGTAACAAGAAACATTGTATAGAAAGAAATTCTATAAATCACATTGCGAACACTGAATATATTGACGTCCTAACGAACCCTGACTATCGAAACTTTGCGCGGAGCGCGGGTTTGGCGAGTAATTTTTAATCAGCACTTGTATTCTGAGAAAATGTCATGGCAATATTTGCAAGCCTACCAGCTGGAGCCAAGTATGCCAAAAGAAAAGCAAATGCAAAAGAAAATCTGTCATCAGCTGAGAAACAGGACGCAAAACACACTGTGCTACGATATCGTGAGTGATGACAAAAACAGAGATTGGAAAAGAAGGGCCGAGGGCGAGAACGAGATCTCCAGAGGTCATTACCATTAACCACCACCAAAAAGGACCAGTGTGGACTGATCACGAGTTTACGTCAACGCCAACCTTGAGCTGCCATCGGAAGAATGAGCCGATTCATGCGAGACTGATGCAAAGCAAGCAAACAGACATTTTCAGAGCTCGGAAACACCATAATAAGGCAATATAGTCACACTCAAAAGCCCCTTTGGTTAAAATATATATATATATATATATATATATATATATATATATATATATATATATATAACATATTAAAAGGTGTTTTATAAACACTCTGTAATGCAACATAGCTCTCAGTGATTTTTATCATCATATAACCACATTAAAAAGAATCCCCATAGCTAAAGTCTTCACTGCTCCAGTGAAATCGAAATTTTTAAACGACTTTTTCAGACGGCGGTCGATTTAAAATGTGATTTTAAAAAACCGGCAGATGACAGAAAAACACAAAGGGTCTTTTATAGAATGGACTGAGTAAATAGCCATAGGAAGATGGTCCGGTTATCCAAATTGGACCATGTAGGGTATTTTGCCGCAAGCGTGCATGATTAAGCGCCGGATCCCTCTGGCTCCGCAATCAAAATCTGGAAGTGCTTTCGTTAAACAATTCCAGGCAGCAGGGTTTGGAGAATTGGAGGACTGCGTATGACTGTGGTTTCAGTTCCAGAGGGGAAGGTGGGATACGTTGGGGTCGTGAGCAGTATTGTGTAGAGAGCTCAAGCGTACACGTTGTGGAACTGCTCCAAAGACATCCTCTCACTGAATTGCTTCACCCGCACCGTGAACATATCAAAAATAGTATTATTTCGTGTAAATTTGTGCTGCCTTAGCCCAAAATGTTCAAGCTTTTATCTTTCAAGTCAAGAACTGTAAAGTATACAGAGACCTTAACTGGAAAAATAGCCACACTTATCAACCCAAAGGGTTCATGCTTTCGGAAAGTCTGTTCTTGCAGACATTCCTAAGCAATGATACCAGTCATTTTGATGGATCAGACATCAAAGCTTGATGATTAAAGCTTTGAAATAAAACAAGCTCAAATGAGCTAAGATCCTCGTCCTCTTAATGGTGACGTCATAAAAACGAATATGACGTCATTGTCATGTATCAGGTTTGCGATAAATTATCTGTGCTAATGCCCGACTTGATTCCCGCAAACAAAATTAAAACAGCTTGCCTAGTTTCAGAGATAATGGTATAGGCGATTTCCATTAGCGGCGATATTATGACGTCAACTTTTTTTCTAGGATGAATTTCCAAAATCGGAGAAGGTTACTGCCTGCGCGTGGGTTTTCTGCATATACATGGCAAGTTTCACGAAGATCCGATGAAAACTCTGGGTTGTGAAACAAAAAATGTCAAAAAATAGGAATGACGTCATAAAAATTGATATGACGTCATAGTGATGTATCATATATGCGGTGATTCATCTCTGCTAATGCCCTGTTCAATTCCCGCAAACAGAATTCAAAAAGCTTGCCTAGTTTCGGAGATAATTTTTTAGGCGATTTCCATTAGCGGAGATATTTTGACGTCATAACTATTTTCAAAGAGGAATTTTCAAAATCGGAGATGGTTACTGTCTGCACAGGGTATTTTTACATATACATGCCAAGTTTCAGGAAGTTTCGATGAAAACTGTAGGCTGTGAAACAAAAAAGTCCCCAAGAAGAAGCGGAAGAACAACAACGTGAGTAAGACTTAGAGATCCTCCACGAGGATCTAAAAATGGCCATTTTCAAATCGGTGAGGGTGAGAAAGCACCTCTTTTACACCTGAGCAAAATGTGTAAAAGGCACGAACAAACTTTCTCATTGATGAGGAATTTCAGTATCAAGAACTTGTGGTGTTGCGCAGACATGATGCTTGGGAAATCTGTGATGAGAATAAAATGGGATTGGGAAGGGTGGGTGTGGAGGGGGGTCCTACTCCTCAGTGACTAGCCAAAATCATAATCCCAGGCCTCATCTGCACACCAGCTCGTATTAGGAAACACCCTTTCTTGTGTTACCACAGGAATGGATGAGATGCTTTCTGTAAAGCTTCTTTGTTTTTTCCCCACCTCAAACAGTTAACCATGATCCTATGGCATTTGAGAGGATTGTGTATAACCATGGAAGAAGTTGATCAACAAGTAGGTGTTTATTTCATATTACAGCCTATTTTCATGTCAATTTGCATTTATTTTTATTTTTATTATTAATCGCTAGTGCACTCACTCCCCACGGAAGAAGCATGATGGGTCATGTTATTATCTTCTCTGGGGTATATACATATTACAGTAGATCTAGGCTCGGCTCCTTTCATCTATGGAGGACACGATAAGCATGGGAATGCCTCAAAGATGTCAGGATTCCTCTAGATTTCTTTCAATTTAGTGTTAAACAGCAGTAGCGACTGTTTAAAAAAAGTAATCATACGTGTTTGTGGTTGATAATTGATATTATTTTTATTTTGTGGTTGATGTTATTATTGTGGGAGGTTTATTATTACTTCCGGTAGGTTTCCCAGATAAGCGATTTATCAACGTTAACATAGCGTTTGTCGAAGGAGGAAAACTCCCTTGTGGAGAGGGAATATTATTAGTGTCAATATTTTTTTGCACCTAAATTAATATTATGCTATGATCATGAGTGTTGTTGTTACTTTTGGTATCAGAAGCGGCTATGGAAAAACATCACAATTAGCTATCTTAACACAAATATACACCTCAGCATGGATTTCGCCAAGGCGGAAAACTCCCTTGGGAAAGGGAGGCAAATGAAATCACTACAACCTCCATCGTGTGACCCTTAGTCCTCCTGTCAAGTTTGGTTGATTGGATAAATAAGGACCAAATAAGTATCGTGGTCAAAAAACAGATAGACAGACACCAAATTGCATATTTTAGTATGATACAAAATCTAAGCACATGTCGGAGTGAGGTGACTGGCTAAAAAGGTACATGCTATCAATGCGGCAGTGGACCACAGTTTGACACAACAAGCAGATGAACAAAGAAAAAAATATATAACAGAAAGGAAGAGAGGAGGAAACACAACAATTTGCCAGTAAGAAAGTTGGGTGAGGTCGGGTTCACTGAGGCATCACTTATCATGAGAAAGGATGGTGGTACACTGCTTTCTTGAAGCAATGGAGGGAAGAGTGAGATTGAAAAGGTCTCCAGGAGGTGTTTCAACAAATGGGAAAAAAGATGAACAAAAGAGTGGATGTGGGTGGTAAGCCTGGATTGTCAAAGTTCAACATGGAGGGAGTTGCGAGTCGAATGTGTGTGTGCACAGGTGCCGATAAGCTGAGTATCCTGCAATAATCAAATGGAAGACTAAATACTGCATTGGAGTCATCAGAAGGAACCCGAATAAGTAAAGAGCAAAGATAGAGTCATCTGGAGGAAAGTGGAAAGGATTCAGGTTTCAGCTGGTACTCCTCTAACCTCAAACCCATCCAGGTACAACCAAGTGAGCCTAACAGAAAAATTTCTGCAAGAATTCACTTCTCCCTAAGCAGACAGATCATGATAGAGAGAAATAAAAAAAGAGAAAAACAAAGAAAGAGAAAGATAACTGGGTTAGGCCAAAGTATTCCTGACTTCCTCCACTTCCGCAGCCAATGTGCGGCTCTCAACTGAATCCTTTCTTCTTCTCCTCTCCCTGTGAAGGCTTGAGTGTCCCCAAGGCAGTGTTATAGGCCCGATCCTATTCCTAATCTTCATCAATGATCTCTCTGACTCTGGAAAATCCACTTTATCTCTTTGCTGATGACTCCACCCTCTGCTGTGACATAGGCCTACCTACCTCATCCTTCTGACAGACAGGGAGGAGGCACTTCCCTCTCTTCAAACCTTGAAAAAAAACAAATCACAAACTGGTCAAACACTTAGAATATGTTTTTTAACCCTGAGAAATCTCACACACTCAGTCTCCCTATCCGAAAGGACCGTACCACAACAAACCCTCCCATCTACTTTCTCAGTCACTCAAACTCTTAGGTCTCACTCTCGGCCATGATCTCTCCTGAGTAAAGTAAACTACATTTCAAAGTAAGCCTCCACAGTCACCAACAGGGCATCCTCCATTGTGCAAAGTCCTTCATCAGCACATCTGAACTCCTATCCACCTGCAAGGCTTTCATCCACAGCTTGATGGAATACTGCTCTCCCCTCTGGGCTGGCACCCCTGCCTCACACCTTGCTCAGCTATATGCCATGGAAACCAAGGCCTTCAAGATCATTGGTATCTCTCATGATGAAACTGAGTCGATGAGCCTATCACTTTACCATCACCAACAGGTCGGTGATCTCTGTCTTCTTCCACTTCTCTTTCTGGTGTTGCCCTCTGCAATCTCCATGCTTTGTCTTCCCCCCAGCAGGTATCTGCAGGACACATTTGTATGTTGTGCAGGATGCATCTGCACAACATACAGAACCCTCTCATAGTAATGCCAAATTGCAAGGTGTGTTGTGTGTATACAGTCTCTACACCCGCAGGACCCAATGTCAGCTTTGTTTTGTTGTTTATATGTTGTTGTTTATATCAAGGATCAAGTATCATGCACAAACGCATAGTGGCATATATGTACAATGGCCAGCCAGGTGATCCCAATTCACAATTCTTAAAAGGGTATTATTATTTAACTCCTGCATCGCGTTGGTAAATTTTGAGCACGAGTGTGATCTTTTGCTAACATAAGATTAAGGTCGTGTGATAATGTCTCCTCCGAAATGGATGTCTACCAGTGAATGGCCCAGATATAGTGACATCACAGAAGAGTTTATCTTTTTCAAAAGTCCAACAGACCAATGTAATCACTCTAGATAGACAGACTTCTTAAATATATGTGGAAAAATTACAGGCCCAGATCAAGAATTGAACCCAGGCCCAATTCCTCTGGAAAACCCTGGAAAAACAATAACAGTGCTCTGCCATCTGAGCTATCTGGGTGACCCACTGGCTGAGAAACACAATTCTTCCACATATACAGGTGCCTCTCTCTTTCCCCCACTGCTCCCAGGGCACTCTGCCAACCAAAGGAGCAGTGAGGGCCTGCTCTCAAGAGGGTCTTTCCCCTGTGGGGGAACACATCCATGTCTGCTATTAAACACCACAGTGGGCATAGTAATATAATTAGAAGTGAGCAGGATAGAACATCATTTCTAGAGGACATGGGTTTGACTCCCGGTCTGGGCCCATAATTTTTCTTCATATATATTTATGATGTTCTATCCTGCTCACTTCTAATTTGACAGACTTCTATATAATTCCGTTCAAAAGAGTAGTTAGTAGTTACAAACCATCCAAAGTGAACATGCTCCCAATCCATAATAATGAAAAAAAAGGAAAACCCAGCACATACTCATGACGTCACATCCACATGTTGTTTGAACACTGCTGCAGAATTGCTTTGAGGAGTTGAAGGAGTCTAGATCAAGAGTTGTGTCTGCTACCTCACATGCAATTTTGTTTGGTTTTGTCAACCATAGCATCTCTGTGTCCCAAGACACAGAAGAAACAACACAAGGCAAAATGTAGATCTTATAGCAGTAGTGGTGCTGGTTGCCAGATCATTGAGGTCAGTGGAACTACATCAAATTTCACCCGACTTCTACAACGAACCCACGAAGCAAAGTAAGCGCACTTGACCGATCTAATTATAGTTATAATTCCAATTCCACAAACATTAATCAAAGTCATTCACCATTCAAAGTGAATGGAAAAATGCTATTATTATATTTTTTTCAGTTTATAAAACGAAGGAGAGAAAACAGATTGTAACGGTGCTGAGCAGTGGTATAATATTTTTCTGAATTGCATCATCTTTTTGCGTGAGAAGTTTTCCCAGCTCAGCCACAAGTGTAGGCCAGCCGCATCCCGAACATGTGTTGTGCTTGATCGCGATCCATGTACTGTACTGTTGGCCTTGATTGCAATCCGAGAGTCAGTTTTGATATTGGATTGTCTTCATTTACATTGGCACAAATAAATTCGCTTTTTTTGCCACTTTATAATCCAGTAAACCCTATAAATATCGCAGGGGTTATGCTCCTGGAAAATTTCGTGATATTTAAAACCGCTATAGTTAAAACCAAGAGCCAATGGGAAAAGGGGAGTTACGTTCCTGGCCTTTGAAAAAATATTGAGGAAGGTGATCTGCAACTATAAATAAACACATCACAATTGAAATTAAAAGGGCACTCAGTGAAGCGCATATCTCCGTCATACAATGTCTGATCCACGAGAACATAACAGGCCCAATACATTTTTGAAATATCATGTTATATATCGTTTTTGGCCCAATCTCTCATTGGTGAAGAATCACTGAAAATTAAAAAATTCTCATATCCAAATTTGGATTTGGATCTTCACAAAAATCGAAGCAATTCATCCTTGTCACACACACACACAACCTAAACACCAAGTTTTGTCTGAATCTGCCCACAACTTTTTGAAATATCGTGATATATATCAGTTTTGCCCTACCTCTCAATGGTGAAGAATCACTTTAAAATTCTAGAAGTTGGATCCTAATCCAAATGTTCACCAAAATCGAATCAGTTCTTCCTTTCACACACCCAACCTGCCTACCAAATGTTATCTGGATCCGTCCACAACTTTTTTGAGATATCCTGCACACAAACAGACAGATAAACAAACAAACAAATGGATGGAGAGTGGTGAAAATATAATCTTCTTTACCTACGGTGGTGGAGATAACAAACAGACAGAGGTGAAAACATAACCTCCATCCACCATAGGTGGATGGAGGTAAATAAACAAAAAGACATGACTTTTACCTTTTTAATTTATTCCCAAACAGCAAGGTGATTTTTACAAAACAGTGAGGTGAATGAGGGTAAAAATATTACGTATGCTGCCATAAATATAAACCATGCTCAGGATGATGATGATACTGTTGGAGAGCGGAGTGGGGTTGTGGTGGGAGGGGGATTCAGTGATCAGAAGAGCGATATTGACTTTACGACAATGTTTCCTGCTGCATTACCATTTAGGAGAAGGGTAAGCCAATCCTTTGCCACCTTGAACCGTGAAGCAGATCTTTCCTGCTTGGACAGGAAGGTACAAGATGGTATCCTCTTCCAGAATAATCACGTTTCGTCAGCATTAAAGACCTGCTCCGGCACATATCCCTTCACCTCGATTAGTTTCATAAGCTGTGTTGGGTAGTTCTCCAGAGCATCATGGGCTCCCAATGCTGCTTCCTGGATTAATTTGACATTATGGAGGCCTCATCTTCTTTTGAAGTTCTCAAACCAGCCCTTGCTGGCATGGAACTTGTGTGCAGCCATGGTTGTACTGGAGTCTTTGGCCCCGGGTGCCTCGTGTAAATGTTGGTAAATGCACAATGATTTATCTAAATTCACCAGTCCACTCAAAGGAATTTTTTGTGTGTTTGGTCCTCCATCCAAACATTAACAGCTTGTTCCATCCTTTCAATACAAGAATCACATGACTGGAATGACACTTTTTCACTTTGCAGAGCGAGAACTGCAACACTTGCATGGATACTTGACTCACTCGAACAGATATCTGTGAAGAATGGTAGTTCCATCTGCGACTTATTTCCAGTTGTTACTGGAGTTCATCGGGTGGGGGGTGTACTAGCCCCCACACTCTTCAACACTTGCATGGACTGGATTCTGGGGAAGATGTCAGAGAGATCAAGCTGTGATGCATCACTTGGGAATGGCAGGATCTCTGACCTTAATTTTGCAGATGATGCAGTCATCCTTGCAGAAACACTGGATGTTCTTGTAGGGGCCCTCGAGGCACTGAAGGAGGAATCGGCGCCGCTGGGACTATGGGTTTCCTGGGTCAAAAAAAGATCCAGGCTCTCAATAACATCTTGGATGCTGCAATCTTGTCTGTACCCAATTGTGGTGAGGATGTTGAGGTCACGGAGATATTCACTTACCTTGGTAGTGATATTCCTGTCTCCACAGGTTGTGAGCCAAAGGTCAGCAGACGTCTGGGTCAGGCCTGGGGAGCCATGGATTCACTGGATCATGAGGTGTGGCGCTGTCAGTACCTGTGCAAGAGGATGAAAATAAGTCTTCAGGTCTTTGGTGCTTCCAGTCTTGCTCTATTGATGTGAGACGGGGACTTCACTCCTTCGGTACCAGGTCTCTTCGAAGAATCCTTGGCTATCGCTGGTCGGACTTTGTACCCAAAGAGCAGTTGCTGAGAGAGATTCAGATCAGATTTGTTACCTGCATAGTCTGTGAGCGTCAGCTGCGGCTGTTTGGACATGTGGCTCGATTTCCTGACACTGATCCTGCTCACCAGATTCTCTCAGTGAGGGAGCCTCATGAGTGGAGGAGGCCAATTGGACGACCGTGTGCCTCGTGATTGCAGCAGGTTAATCAGCATCTCGAGGAGATGGTGATGGGCCAGGAATATGCCTGGGCTGGCCAGACGAAGGCCCCTGGAGTGTCGACGGAGAGTGGACGCAGCAACGCGCTACTCGGGTACATGCTCCCATACCTAACCTAACCTTTAACAGATATACAGTATAGTACTGCAGAGTCAATTAATTTATCCCATAATGGCAGCCCACAGATTCCATACTTTCACCTCCAGCCAACCTATATAACAACTCAATTTTTTCATACAATGCCTTTTGACACAATTAACTTTGTCCATCAATTTACGTTTTGGCGCTATTATTAACAGTGCACGAGAAACAATAAAAGGCTCTATTGTGAGATAATCGTACATGTGGACGTAAACAATGACTTATCACAGCTCAAAAACCACAATTGCTCAAAATTAAGTCTCGTGATAACTAAATCGGAACACAATAGGTTGCCCACAATTGGTCAAAACCCACAATATTTAATCGTTTAGTGTACACTTTCAGCACAGGATTGGGACTCAGACTCAGAATGACAAGGATTCAGACTCGGAACTTCTGGACTCAGACTCGGACCAGGTGAACTCGACTACAATACTGCTAGAGGTGTTTCCCCAGGACAGTAAAGGAGTCGAGTGGTTGTCCTGTGTACCAAGATGTATGAGATTGTTGTCAAGTGTCTGGGTTTAATACTGTTGTCTTTGTGCCTCCTGATTTCCCACATTCTCATGTCATAAAAGGCTGTGTTAAAATAATACAAGAAAGGAAACTTAGGAACCTCTGAAAAGTGTATGTCTCAAGATGCCACAAAACAAGGCTTCATTTTCTCTCGTGTAAAAATTAGTTGTTCTCAGGCCAGCTGGAGGTGCCGTTTTTAACCTTATACCGACTTTTATGTCAGCCCAGTGGGTGTTTGGACCAGAGTACTCTCCAACTATTAAAATAAAGATGCTAAATGGTAAATTTGAAGTCAGAGGTCAAAACAATTATTCAGGTGCCAGTAAGCCAAGCGAGCACCTTGTCGACCATGCTGAACCTCATGGTGAGATTGCAGATAAGGCCTCATGCAGATGAAGAGGCACAAAAATCGAGGTTTATACCCTCCAAAGTATCTTGCATGTTTTATATTATTGTGTGCGACTATGCAACTCTCCACTGAGTGTATGTGACTGCGAATATCATGAACACATTCACTGGCAGTCCAGGACGTCACAAGAATCACTTGAGACAGGCACAACTCATGGTGTGACCAGCTTTGTGTACCAAAGGGTCATAACAGTGTTTCAAGTTATGAGCCATACAAACGACTTTCAAAATGATATGTGTTGTTTCTTTTCTTGACACTCAGCATTGAAAGGATAGAGCATGGGCAAACCCCGTAGGTTTTATTTTTTTCTATACAAAGTGGAGGCACGTGCATGAATTAGAAAGGGTACCATACATGGAGAGGAGGAAAATTATCGTAAATTATCCTGATGAGTGCAGAAAGAAAAGTGACATCATCGCTGGGACCCAGAATGCCCCAGAAAGTTACATCACTTCCCCAAAGCTCAGAGGCTGTGTTTGTCTGAAGTCAAGTCCGGTGTTGTGTCATGTATTTATTTGCATGTTTGTATGCGATTTGTACGGCAGCTTCTCTACGAGCCCAGACACTGTGAATAGAAAGACTTTATCAGAATTTCTTGCTGCACAACACCAATGTGTACAAAATACTTTGCACGTCATTCATAAATATCTGGTTTTTACCTTCTTAACTCCCTCCCGTTAGTGAAGACTTCACTGATGAATTATAAGCAAAATGGTAAATTAGATAACTTTAGTTTGTTCAAAAATGACGTTCAAACATTCTTTTTCAAAACCGTTGAGAGAAATGTCGATGAAATGTTTGTGGCGATGATGGAATAAGATATCCTCTGGAAGTTATATGCAAGCAACAAGGTCTATACATAGTCAAACTTGAAAACTTGCCTAAATTCAGAAATGAATTAGATATTCCCCTCTCACTCTCTTTCTCTCTCTCACCATCAGTAAAAGGTTGCCACTCATAGTAACGTCCCATGAAGGGCTTGGGGTTGTAATTGGAGCACTGCACGGCACGGAAGTCTCGCCTGTTTGGAGGGCAAGCCTGTAGAGAAAAGGAATCCAACAAAGAATTGTAATCTTAAAGGCTAAACATACCATATTTGGAAAAATAATTTTAATCCCCTTACAATCAAACCATATGCTTTAGCAGTGACCATGAAATTCCAAAAGCCACTGTAATTCCAAACTTTGACTTACCAATTGCATTGTGGGTAGCCACACAAATAGGAATTTTACCCTTTCCTCCCCACCCTTTCCCCAACTCCAACTTTCCCCCAAATAAGCTTGAGTCCCATCCAATAAATTGACTGCAGTATGATTTAAAGTATGCGTTTTTCATCAAGAACAATTTAAAGTGGCATTACAAAATTTCCTCTGACATGCGTACATGACAGCCACCCAAGGTGCAGCGAGTAAGTAAAAGAACTAATTATGCGTCTTGGCACGTTATCCACAAAAGGCCTGCCATTGTTCATTGCAATCAATGCTGTTGGTTGGTTAAGGAAAAAAAAATTCGACATTGAAGCACCAAGTAGTTCCAGGTTCGAATCCAGCTCAATTTTCACCCAACTCGTGAAAACACCCACCAACTGTAGTAGCTCTGCAAGTCGATAAGCCTTAAAGAAAGGCATTCTAACAACAAATATGATAAAAGTTAATGTTCACATTTTGTGGGTACGGAATCTTTATCTGGTTGCAACATCAGAAGCTCCAACTCTCTGTCCAAAAAGGTTCAAACAGAGGTCAAACCTAAACTCGAAAATCCTTACCACACACTAGTTGAGGCACCATTTCTGGAACCTTCTTGTGTTTTATCTTGTTGCATTTTATTATCGGTACAAATAAGCTGAACTCAAGCCAATGGTGATGTATGGATACCCCCTGCCCCAACCAACAACAGTGTATGCATGGTTGTCCATGTATACCATGCTTCCCCACCTGTGTGTTACAAACACGGTGTCTTCGGTAATTCCCTGTGCAGCTGATGCTGGCTCGAGGACCCTGTCCTTGTTGGAGCTCCTTCCGCCTTGTTCTTGATCTCTTTGATCTAGCTCTGATGGTCTCAGCACCCAAAAGCCTGATGATATACAGACCACAAAGGAGGCCTTTTCAAACTCAGAATCGTTCAAGCTGTAGTTCATGTTCATCAAAAGACGTTATCAGACACTCGATCTCAGAACGGCTTAACTTTAAATGCCACATAGTTTGAGTACAAGTCGATTACTCCCTTTGCATATATCTCTTTTTGTCTATCCATCAATCGTTTCCCCAAGCCTGGTGTTGGCTTAGTGGTTAGGGTGGTGGCTTGGGATCCCAGGGTCCTGAGTTCAAGCCCCATTGGCTGCTGAATTAACACCAGGGGGTTGACTCAGCCTGTCATCCTTCCGAGGTCGGTGAAATGAGTACCAGTGCACTGGTCCCGGTGTATGCCCCGGTTAGAATAGGTGTACCATATCCCTGCGTGTCGTAAGAGGCGACCAGGGTTGGCGTCAGGAAGGGCATCCGGCCATAAAACATTGCCTCAAGAAAAAGCCAAACCCTTGCACAGCAGGGAAAAATGGCTGTAAAAACATCAATCGTTTCCCTCTTTCCTCAGGTGCAAACAAAAATCTAGTTAAAGTTCTCTTTCAAAAGAGGATTAAATGAGCTTTATACCCCCCCCAGAATGCTTTCTCAAATGCAGTGAAACTTGCTTCGAAGAAGCTATTCCTATTCCACATCAAACCATTCACATTATATACACTTTATTGTACCTTTCAAATCATTAAATGTCATACTATTTCATGAGCAATGCATAGTCAAACAAGTGTGGCATCAACAACTTGTGATCGAACTCGAATCAATGGTGAACAAAGCATCTCAAAGGCTCAAAACGTTGACTGTGGCTTTCACCTGCAATGAACGAAGGGTAGTTAATGATAAACTGAGCTTGGTGCTATCTCGATGGTGGTCGGTGGGTTTCAATTTGGAAACCTGAAGAACAGCAACAAAATTCGTAAACTGGGCCTTGCTTTGGTTTTTGTTTTTTTTTCTCTCCCTCCTGTTATTTCAGATTATATAATTGCTGCTGGCCATTAGGGTTATGATATACCCATTTACTCATTTGGGATTTTCCTTTGAGGCACAGAGTTGGAATACCACATGTTTTGCGAGAATTGCCTTGTGTATTAATAATAAATAAGAACGTAAAAAACCACGCTGGATTGTTGCCCAGGACTCCATCTTGGAGAGGCACTAGTGCCAGCTGTGTGGACTTGTAAAAGTCCATTGTAAGTGAGGCCAGGCTGGTTGAAAAAGGATGTGACTATGTAAGAAAGCAAATTCAATCTTGGTTTCAAATCCATTTTTAAAATGCCTATTCGGTGTTTTTTTTTTTGCACTGCAGTAAAGCTAAACCTTGTTTCAGTGCAAAATTTTCCATCGGTGTACTTATTCACAATTCAAGACTAAACAAGGTTTTTTTTTTCCTGATGGCATAAAAAAATAAAAAATAAAAGATTCGAAAATTTATAACAAATAAACATTTGTTATAAATTAAAGGTGTAATGGTTAGTGTAATGTAATGGTGTAATGGTTAGAGCGTCCGCTTGTGAGTCTGGGAGGTTGGCGGTTCAAACCTCGGCTGAGTCACACCAAAGACTTGAAAATGGTACGTGTTGCCTCCTTGCTTGACACTTAGCATTTCAAAGGATAAGAGCATGCACAATCCAGAAAAGTTGGCATCCATGAGAAGGAGGAATTTTCGCCGAAGGAAATATAGTGAGAAAGATGACACCATTGTTGTGGCACCCAGAGTGCCCTTGGAAGTGATGGCACTTCCCCCAAGCTCAGTGGCTGTGTTTATCTCATCTAACAGTCTTGTGTTGTATCTCGTGTTTTCATATGTACGTCCATATGTGTGAGATTTGTGTGTGGTAGCTCATTACGAGCCTTAGATCCTGTAAAAAATAAAAATGAAAGTACTGATAATTTCACCATGACAACAATGCCGGAAAAATATGAGTGGTTCTGATGAAGCAGTTAACAAAATACTTTCATTGGCATGGAATATGAAATCTGAGATCGTGAAAGTCAAGCCAGGTCTACCAGACGTTATAATAATAATAATAATAATAATAATAATAATAATAATAATAATACATGTTCGCTTACAAAGAATTTAAATGCCGGAGGCAGCCATGAGGCACATCAAGCCTGCACAATGGTTGCCAACCTATGATTGTTTGTCCGTGCCCTATCCTATTGTAATGTGAAGCGTCAAACAAAGAAGCAGCATGTACCATTTTTAAAGCCTTTGAATACGACTCAGCCGGGGTTCAAACCGGTGACCTTTAAAATTTGGAGCTGACGCTCGAACCATTACGCCACCGAGTCTGGTTGAAAAAGTATGATTTCGTGGTTGTCATGAAAGAGACGATACTTTCTCCAACTCTGATGTTTTGCAACTTGTTCAAGATATCAACTTGATAGCCATCTACAAAAGACATTACAGGATGTTTGCTATCCTGAGTAGAGGACACCGACGACATCATATACATCTAATCTAACACCTACGTTGGCATTTGGTAAAATCTACAATACTTGTTTTTGTGTTTTTTTTAAGATGCTCTGCGGCATCATCTGACTAGTTCCACACAGCCATGTTACAGGCAACGACGACACTTCTAAAGGAAGAGGATTCTGTATTTGCATCATATAGACCGAGTACATTGGCATGGGTGAAAACCAAGAGCAAAATGTTTTTTGAAGTGGTAGGAGAGGGGGAATAACAACGATGACTTACTGGTGTTCTAAGACTATGAGCATAAAGTTCAGTTAGAGCTGTGTTTTGTTGAGGTGATGTATATCATACTCTTTATACAATACATTGGTGCTGCTGAAGCAGCTTATTGACCTGAGTTTTGCTGGGTGGTTGGCCATTCTTCCACGAGCTAGCTCGTTCACGGGCTTTGACCATGGAATAAAACAACAACACCAACAACAACAAAAATTACCTTCCCAGAAGTCAGTCAGTGCAGTTTAGAAAATGGCCATGGTGCCGGTGATAACTCACCTATTCATCGCAAAGGACACCGTGGGATCTACAACGTCCTCTAACTAATGCCAGCAGATGGGACGCCTGTTTATTGTGCATCCAAGGGACAGCGCACACATTGATGTCGTGCCCTGCCTGCAAAACACCAGGACGAGTTTATAGCTTGAATGAGATTCGAACCTGGGATAGACAGCTCAAAGGCGAGTGTGTATACCTCTGGAATATCCTGCCAGCCCTCGCGAGGTGTTTTATCCTACCCAAAATCACATCTAGCCGGTCAATGAGGCAAAGGAAGTCACAGGTATGGATGGGTCTTATTGAAGAAGAGTCCCTGTGTCACCTCCAAGAAAACAATATATGGGAAAATGAGATTGTTAGGCAACAAATATATCACATATATGTATAATTTTTTATTTTTTTTACACTTGCAACAGTCAAGTGTCTGCGTGAGCTACGTCACATCTTATCCCCTTTCCCTGTATTTCACATGTGAGGTAGTTGTTCACATAACCATGAGTTAAATTGTTGCCTTTTTAACTAAAACCATCCAGGTGAGGCACTGAACGAGTCATTGTTCCTCCTCATTATCACATCTTGAGAATAAAGAGCAAAGTAAGGAACAAAAGCTCCACTACATGAAAAATGTGTGATCCAACTGTTACTCCTGCTGCATCAGTATGCACACATACCCTGCACACCCCAATGTGTGCATGTTAAAAATAGCAGATGTGTCAGCTAGTAGCTATGCATGCATTCCTCGCAGTGTGTGCCCGTGCGGCTCCTCCACACACCCTCCATCCCATGCGCTCCATATGGTCAATGATGGCCATTCTTTGGCAGTATGCCACCCATTTCCTCTTTAAATCAGTGGCGTCATTAGTTGCCAGTTACTAGGACAGTGGGTCATTAATTTGCACCCTCAAATCAAGTTATGGTTTGCCCTCGCTGCAGGCCTACGGATCCTTTTATTATTACAGCATTTTTGATGTCACGCTAAGGAAATGTTCACAAAAATGCTTTCTGTATACTTCACCCTAGAATTCAGCAAAAGTAAAACAAAGGTTGTTTTTAAATGTATTCTTTGCGGTCTAAGTCAAGACACTTAGCATGTGAACGTATTCACAGTGTTACGAAACGATGTATTGAGAGTTGGATGAGTCTATTTAATTGTTTTAATCTATTTTAATTTGCTTAAGCGCAGTGGATGTTCGACAATGCAAAGATTTAGAAAGAATATTCTCATCGTGGGTAACCAAAAATATAACGTTTTGATTCCTCAGACACTATATTGAGCCATGTGAATCTATCCAAAAAATTTTCATATTCGATCCGAGTCAGAACTTAAACGAGCAATTGATATCCTGCATGCATATGTATTGAGGACAATAACAACAAGAAAAAGAGCAATCAGAGATTGCAGACCTTCAGCAGGACTTCTTTTGTGTGGTGTATTTTGTGTGGCGTTTGTGTACCGGTGTGTTACGTAATTAATGAGAAATATAATTAGAACTGCCACTTTCCAACTGCTGCCAATGATGACCGGGTACCAAGACGTCCCGCTTTGATGCAACCCTGCTTTGATTGGACACCTGACCCTGACCCATGACGTTTAAAAAAATTATTATGCATTTCTCAATTCAATTTACAATGGGATTCAAATAAATTCAATTCAAATCAAACGGAAGATCAAATAGGTACAGTCCGACATTGGAGTAATCAGAAGGAACCCAAACAAGAAAAGATGAAGTCATCAGGAGGAACCTGGATAGGATTCACATTTCAGCTGCTACTCCTCCACGTTCAAACCCATCCAGGCACAGCCAAGTGAGCCTCATTAAAAAAATAATAAATACATAAATAATAAATGAAAAAGAACACATATCAAAAAATTAAATAATCCCGGCTGCCAGACCATGCGTCCAATCAAGATGAAATTTAAAACACATATTCCCCATCCCCACTAGATCATAAATGTGAAGTTTCATGTTGATTGATTAAGCGGTTCCAGAGAAAACATTATTTAAAAATTTTCTTCAATCCAACATGGCTGCCAAACTATGACATATGTGTGAACCTTTACTTCCTCATGGATACGTGGTCAGACATGTAAAGTTTCGCCTCAATCTCTTCAGCCATTTCAAAGAAGATTTTTGAGGATTTTTTTGTTGTTGTTTTTAAAGATTTTAAATGTTTTTTCTGTGGACCATTTTATGCCTAAAGATGACCCTCAAAAAATTTTCATACTGATCAGATGTAGAATTATTCATATGCAATTATGACCTCATAACGAAGGCACCTATGATGTCATCAAAAAAATCACATTCCCCTTGAGGAGTACTTGCCATGTGCCAAGTTTCAATTTTTTCCTTAGTGCAGTTTCAGAGATAAAGAGGTCCAATTTTTTTCAACTTTTTTCAATGTGACTGCCACACCATGTGACGTATGACATCATAATTATGTTTAAAACATTCTACATGAGTAGTTGCACCTATGGTGAAAATTTTGTCTCAATCAGCCAAGCGATTTCAGAGAAAAACATGAATGTTATGTATGGACAAACAAACAAACACACAGACAGACAGACCAACAAACAGACCCAAATGCAATACCCTCTCCTTTGGTGAGGGTAACAAAATGCTTAAGTTTATCAGAGGTGCGACTGACCATCTTTGTGCCACTCTGCGATGCCAAGAGTTTGATGGTGATGAGATCCGACGAGGTACAATGTGGTGAGAGGCAGCACTTCTATGGTGACGGGGTGTAGCAAACCAAGAAAAGGCTGCTATGTTGGAAGGCCTGAGGTAAGATAAATGGTAGGGTACTGAAGGATTGGGGTAAAAGGTATGCGAAGGAAGGCAGGGCCGTGTCTGCTCAGCAACACCAGAGCCACAAGTTCGAGTACATGCGGACCAAGGCCCCCAACCACCCCAAGTGCCTGGTATGTCCTTTGTGGGTGAGATGGATTCTCGACGCGTTCGCGGGTGCGCCCTTTTCCAGCTGTTCAATTTGGCAACTTGCCCAGGACCTACGTTGGCTGTGGTTTTGGTCAGTTGGTGGTCTCTCTCCGTTTTTGAAGTGATGACAGGTGAAGGATTTCCTTCAAGAATTCTGGGAAGGAAGTTAAAATGGAATGCTCGAGCAGGTGGACTTGAAGTATGAGCAAGCTGCTGCCGAACGCGTTGTGCAGCGAGACAGCGCCCTTGCAGACAATGGACTGAAGCATTCTGGAATACGCTGCTGCCGACAGCTGCCCAGTCTCGATTCCTCAATCTTCCCTCCTGTCGGCATAAGAAGTGACACAGGACCTTGGGGGGAATTCAGTCATCATATCTCTTAGAATAATGTCTACAAAAGGAATCAAGCAGAGCATATTGCCTGCACTACATAATTTGCACACAGGCGTGACACAAATAATACCATTTTATGAATCTTTCGGAAACTGCTCGAGCCCACAAATCTTTTATGCATGTTATAATATATTATACTCGTATGTGCTTTCAAAGCATGCTGAGTCTATCAAATCACATTATGAGTGCAGTTTCCAAGCAAACCTTGCCCCTCCCCCTCCACCCCTCATAAGTTAGAGCTATAATGTTTGAATAAAGTAGTTTCTTGATCATTTGCGAGAAGGAAAACTTATATACCTCTAATGTTTGGTACAGACTCTCTTCAAATCTACTGAGTTGATAATTCAGTTCTGATGCGCGGTTGCGAAAGCATGAAAATAATTGCAGATTCTTCGTTGTAACTTTTCTTTTAAACAATTGTGGAAGGTGCATTTTACCGCATGCTGAATGTGTCAAAGTACAAACAACTGTACGTATTTTACAAGAGAAATCGCACTTTCTTTCGAGAAGTATGGTTGTGACTAATAAACATTCCATGAAGTTTGGTGTTCTGTTCAGTTCCTTTCTTAGTGCAATTTAACATGTACGTATAATATAACCATTCAGTGAGTGACTTCCCTATATAACCATGTAACAGACTAGCGATAACAAAATGCTCAACTGACATCTCTACAAAATGATGGAGCAACTAATGTTGACTTGGTTTATTGTTGGGGAGGCTTTCAATATTTCTAACATTTGAACCCTTTATTTTAGTTACCTTTCATTTGAACTATTTTTACATATGCGCTCAACATGCTTGTACGTCTCCACAAAAGGTAGTGGTAAAATTTTAAAAAAGCATACAAACTGTATGCAACATCGATAAAATCATGGTTTGATTGAGAAACTGTGTCCTCCACCTTGTTTCAACACCAGAGACTGGAATATTCCAGAACTGTTCAGATACAATACAATAATGATGATAATAACAAACCTTTCTCAACATTAAACTCCATTGAGGAAAGTATTTAGTACTTGCATATATTGGGCAAAAGATTTGCAGCAGCAATTTAACCTGAGCAGGTGTAAGGTGTTTGGGATGGGGAAGAATAATGAAAATAGAGATTACAGGATGCAAGGGGTAATTTTGGAGCGAGTCACACAGGAGAAGGCTCTGGGGGTGGTAATCGATATGGGAGGTAAGGAGACAGCACAATGCCAGGCAGCTATAGGTAAAGCAAATCGGGTTTTAGGTTGTATTCAGAGGGGGATCAATTATAACTCAAAAGAGGTGGTGTTAACATTGTACAGGAATTTAGTGAGGCCAGGGTTAGAATATTGTATGTGGTTTTGGTCACCACAACATAGGAATGTTGGCTTGTGTGCAGTATGTTTGCAGTATGCCTGGTGTTGGCTTAATAGTTACGGTGGTGGACTTGGAATCCTAGGATCCTGAGTTCAAATCCCACTCTCTGTTGAATTAATATCAGATGGGGTTGACTGTAACTGTCATCCTTCCAAGGTCAGCAAAATGAGTGCCAGATTGCTGGTATCCTGTGTCAGAGAGGCGACCCATCCAGGATTGTGCCCAATAGCCAAGGAGTCTGCTTAGGCAGCACCAACGCTCTGCACAGAGTATGGTCCCAATGGATGGATGGAACTCAGGAAGGACATAGATGCCATAGAGAGGGTTCAGTGCAGGGCTACTAGATTGATTCCGGGCCTAGCTAGACTCAGCTATGAGAAGCGCCTGAAAGAGACAGGGCTTTGTACACTAGAAAGGAGGCGGTTACAAGGAGATATGACAGAGATGTTTAAGATAATGAAAGGTATTGACATAATAAGTGCAGATGAATTATTCAACAGAGTAGACAGTGATGGGACCAAGGGCCATAGCCTGAGAGTAAAGAAGAGGAGAGTTAAAATGGTAGTAAGCAGGGGTCTTTTACTCATAGAGTAGGTAATGCATGGAATGGTCTCCCTGGAAAGGTAGTGGCAGCAGGAACAGTAGATAAGTGAAAATTAGAATTAGATAGGTACCTGGAAGTTATGGAGATAAAGGGGTATAGGGATGTTGGCAGGACTTTGAGGTAGCTTGAGCATGGATGGGTGATGGTATGCATGTGTATGGAGTGTTGTTGGTGGGGATCTCGTTAAGGGGTGTTGTATGGTTGATGTTGTGTGTTTTTAACCCAAGTCCATGCCCCTTCCCCTGGTAAGAGGGGGGGAAATACAAAAACTACAAAAGAAACTTCATTAATAAAAATTTAAAAATTTGCGTTTTCTTATTTTGATCTGATGTTGAAAAATTAGTGTGGTGTTTATGTAGGTGCAGGCATGATGGGTTGAATGGTCTCCACCTGTCTAATTTCCTTATGATTGATTCCTTGCGATTGCTTCATTGGAAATTTCATTATCTCTATTAGATGTGCCAAACCTGTTTGTACTGTATCATCACTTACTTTGTGTTGGCCTTGGGTAATCTACATATTATGATGTTTACATGAAGACGGAGTGAGATAAAGAGAAAAACAAGGGCGTATAGAAGGAAAAAGGAAAAGTAAGTAATGGATAAAAGAGGAACAAGAGAAAGGGAAGCAGGAAGGCAGAAAAAGTAAGGAGGTGAACAATAATGTGGAGTGAAAGGGGGAATGGAAATTCAGTCCTGTTTGTGTACTTAATATGTAGGTGGTGCCAATGGGTAATGCAAGCTTTAAGGATCATGCACTCTTTCCCTGGTTATTCCACATGTTCATACAATGGAATACTCGTCTTTGTAAAAGCTTGGATCCGACTGCAGCAGCTGACAACACTCCCTGCGATATTTGACCCGTGATGCTTGACCCGAACCCTTTGACTTTTAACCCATTCATATCACTGCATAAACTCCCCTTCCTCCCACATTTACTTCTCTTGCTCTGATGAAGAGCTAATACTCGAAATGTCAGCCTCACTTCGCTTCCCACCATAGTTAAATGGACACATCGGTTTTTAGTCAATGGGATCCATTGACATTCTCATAAGTGCTTGTGAGATGTATGCCTTCAAGTTTGTCTGTGCTGTCGCAACATGTTTTTTCGATTTATTTAATCACTGGCAAATACCACCTGTCGCTTCACTAAGGGTAATACTAAAAGGGGAAGGGAGAAAAAGAGTGGGGAAGAGGGAGAGAGGTGTAGGGAAGAGAGTGGGGAGAGTGAAGAGGTGGAGGAGAAAGGAGGAAGGGAGCTGGAGGGATGGGGGAAGGGAAGACGGCATGAGGTGAGAGGAAGGGAAGGCAGACGTGGGGTGGAGCGTTAATTACGATTCATACTGTTTCATCAAAATGATTCTGCATAGAATAACAGTGAAGATGGAAACAAAATAATGTCTGAAATCTATTTTCTACCGGTCATACTATAAACACGGTTCAAAGACATACTCCTGTGTGGACATAAATACCGCCCGGACACATCCGGAAACAAACACCATCCAGACATAACCACCATCCGGATATGTCCAGAGACAGAGACAGAGACAGAGAGAGAGACAGAGACAGAGAGAGAGAGAGGTGAGGGTAGGGGAGTTAGCAGAGAGAAAATGTTATACATTATGAACAACAAATACACGTGCTTGGTCGATATAGGGAATTTTTCGAGAATCCGCAGGTTGGAATCAGTGTGATTACCAATAACAGTACTTACTGTATCCAACCCAGAAACCTTGAGTTGCTTTCACCAAAAAACAACGTTGCATTTATATAGACGTTTCAAGGATATGTTCACAAACAATATTCTTTATAAACAGCTGCGTGTGGATGGGTCAAAAAAATTTGGCTGGTAATTTAGAAAACACGTCAAAATGGCAAACGACTCGGAAATTGAGTGTCATTTCACAACACCTCGCTCAGGGTGACATAGCACGAACCACTCGCTCGGGGCGACGGGGCATGAACCACTCGTTCAGGGCGACAGAGGACGAACCACTCACTCAGGGCGACAGAGGATGAACCACTCCCTTGGGGCGACGCAGCACGAACAACTCGCTCGAGGCAATAGAGCACGAACCACTCACTCGGGGTGACGAGGCATGAACCACTCGCTTGGGGCGACGGAGTACAAACCACTCACTCGGGGCGACGGAGGGCGAACCACTCACTCGGGGCGACGGAGGGCGAACCACTCCCTTGGGGCGATGCATCACGAACAACTCCCTTGGGGCGACACAGCACGAACCACTTGCTCTAGGCAATGGAGCACGAACCACTCGCTCGGGGCGACGGGGCATGAACCACTCAATCAGGCAATGGAACACAAACCACTCACTCGGGGCGACGGAGCATGAACCACTCGCTCGGGGCGATGGAGGACGAACCACTCACTCGGGGCGACGGGGCATGAACCACTCAATCAGGCAATGGAACACAAACCACTCACTCGGGGCAACGGAGCATGAACCACTCGCTCGGGGCGATGGAGGACGAACCACTCACTCGGGGCAACGGAGGATGAACCACTCACTCAGGACGATGGAGCACAAATCACTCCCTTGGGGCGATGCAGCATGGACCACTCACTCGAGGCAATAGAGCACGAACCACTCACTCGGGTGATGGGGCATGAACCACTCAATCGGGGTGATGAAGCACGAACCACTCATTTGGGTGACGGAGCAAGAACCACTCGCTCAGGGTGACAGAGCACGAACCACTCACTTGGGGCGACAGAGCACGAACCACTCGCTCGGGGTGACGGAGCATGAACCACTCACTCGGGGCAATGGAGCACGAACCACTCCCTTGGGGCGACGCAGCACGAACCACTCACTTAAGGCAATGGGGTATGAACCACTCACTCAGGGTGACGGAGCATGAACCACTCGGTCGGGGCGACGGAACATGAAGCACTCACTCGGGGCGACAAAGTATGAACCACTCGCTCAGGGTGACGGAGCACGAACCACTCACTCGGGCGATGGAGATTTCACAACAGATTTAAATTATCAGATTTCACAACATATTTTCACACATATTTATTCCGGACGATATCCGATCCTCAAAACCGAAATAAAATTTCGATGATATACTTTAATTAGTCCGTGAGAGTAGATCGTGGAAAATCGTATCATATAATGCAAGAAAATCGCGACAACCTCCTAATTTGAAAACTTTTGTATGTACAAAAGCAATGTACACAACAATTTGTAGCTGTGATGAACAGGCATTCAATATGAGTGAGAAAAGTGAAAAATAAGCTTTATCATTAAGAAATTGTTGCGCCTGTTCCAAGTCAAGGCATGGTTAAGCAGGCCAAAAAACATGGCGGCTTCAGACCCAGCTCGGTTATCCAGGAAACGCCTTCAGACCCCAGACAGCGAGGGAGCTGAGGATCGCCTGAAGAAGGATATAATTAAATAAGGCCCTTAATTATCTTCAAAAGGTGTGTTTTAATTCACCAAAACATGCAATTTTCACTCTTGCACTTCCTTGGGGTTTTCTCAGTATGCATGCAAAGTTTCAGGCTGCTAGGTTGTATAGTTTTGAAGTTATGAAGAACACACACACTGACATTTATTAGGATAGATAACATGCTGTTGCCCTTGACTAAATTGTGTTCTCATGAACATGTGCACATGTGAGTAACAATAAAATTAAAAAATGCAGTCGTTAGTTATTAACGATCACCGGAATTTATTGTTGGTGTTGTTGATTTTGTCACTATCAAGTATCCCATTATAATTTGTTTGTTTGTTTTCCAAGTCGAAGCTCGTGTCAGAGCTAATACACAGAAATATATAACAAGGCAGGAGACAAGAGAAGTGGAAGAGGGAAGCACAAAATATGGGGAACAAAGACAACAGGATGTTTGTGGGAGGGAGAGGGATGGGGTGGGGTACACGGGGCAACGAAGATGGTACTACAAGGACTTTCAGGAAGGAAAACAGGGAATTTAAAGGATGTGGGTTTGGGGTGGATTAACGAGAGTAGTAAAGATCAAGATTTTGGATCGGGGAAGGTACGAGATGATGGTGAAGAGATGTTTTGAAGACACGGAGGGAAGAGTGCAATTGAAGAGAGTGTGGGAATTTTTTGCAGAGATGGGAAAAAAAGAGGAATGAAAGAGTGAAGGTGAGCAGTGATTCTTAATTTTGGCAGTTTCACCAGATGGGGGTTTTTTGGCAGACCTTGAGCTCCCTGAGGAAATATAGGGGGGGGAACAGATCACAGACAGAACAAAGGGGGGAGGGGGGCAAGGCCAGATAGAAGATGGTACAAGACAGAAAGAACACCGACCTGCATCCAGTGAGAGGGTGAGAGAGTGAGAGACCCAAAGACTCAGCTTCATTGCAGGAGATACCATCAGACTGCAGATGGAAGCTTTCTAAATGGTGAGAAGCTCAGGTGTTCCAAGGAAGGACTTTACATGACGTAGGATGCCCAGTCGGCGACTGGCTTTGGAGGCCACCTTGGAGATGTGACTCTCCCAGCAAAGATCGTGGCAGAAAGTGAGACTCAAAAGCTTGAATGAAATGACTTCTTCAAACAGATTGGATAGAAAGTAGGTGGGGGAGTGGGGGGGGGCAGGTTCCAGACGATCCTTCTGGAGAGACATGGTGAGAGTGTGAGAGTTGTCACGATTGAAATGCATATTCCAAGTGTTTGACCAGCTTGTGATGATATCCAGGTCTGCAGTGAGTGGAGAAGCTGCTGCTTTCTGGTCTGAGGGATGACAGATGGCACGGCAGAGGGTGTAGTTATCAGCAAAGTGATCAAGAGGATTTTCCAAGGAATCTGAGACATCATTGATGAAAATCAGAAAAGGCACAGGGTCAAGGACACTGCCTTGAGGAACTCCAGCCCAGGCGGGAAGAGGATATGAGAGAATTCCATTAAGAGCCACGCATTGACTGCGACAGGAGAGGAAGTCTGTGAGCCATGAGTGGAGATTGCGTTGGATACCATAAGAAGAGAATTTCGTGAGCTGTGCAGGATGCCAGACCATATTGGAAGCTTGCGATATGTCGAGGGAGATAGCTCTGATTTCATGTCTGGCATTGAGGATGTCCATCCATTGTTGGGAAAGCAGAAGTAGCATGTCCAGGGTTGAGTGACTTGATCAAAATCCAGGTTGGGGGCAGGCTGATTGGTATGAAGTTGCAGGGATCTGTTTTTGCACCTTTTTATGCAGATTGGTATTGTTTGCTGATTTTCAAGCACATGGCAGATGACCTTAAGAAAATGAGAGGGTGAATAGAACAGAGAGAGGGTGAGCAAGAGCAGCAGCACATGTTTTTAGAGCACGAGGGCTGACGCCATCTGGACCAGTTGCAGAATCTGAGTCGAGGTTTGACAACGAGCTCTCCACCTTGTCAGAAGAAAAGGATGCAGATGTCAGGAACAGCTGAGTGCAACTGGGTAACGTGGGTACAGAAAGCAATGGGTTTGGGACACATGATTTAGATGCAAACACAGAGTTTAGGCATTCAGCTTTTTCGCATATCATGTCAGCTCTGCAGCCATTTGAGTAAAGGCCCTGTCACACCTTGACGATTTAGCCAGCGTATGCCGACATATAAAAAATTTGTCTAAAACGCTGGCACACGTCGAATACGTATGGGTAAGTTTTGTATACGTTAAGAGCACGCTGGCATACGTCTTAGTACGCTGGCATATGTCGCAGTACGCTGGCATACGTCGCAGTACGCCGAGCTCGTCAACAAATTTTCCATGCTTTAAATTTTTTGACGTATACCAGCGTATGACTCACACGTTCAGCATAACGCTGGCCATAAGTTGTAGGCACGTTACGCGATCGTTGACACACGTCGACACACGTTACTTGTAAGTTACTCATAAGTCGAAACATGTCGAGGTAATGTTTGCATACCCGAAACTTATTTCTAACCTATGAGTAACGTGTTGTAGGCACGTTACGCGATCGTTGACACACGTCGACACACGTTACTTGTAAGTTACTCATAAGTCGAAACACGTCAAGGTAATGGTTAGCGTCAGTGATCCAGACTCACTCTTTAGTTTTTGTTGTTTTGTTTTTTCCTTCGGTATGACGGTGATGTTGACACTTCGATTTCTAGTGCGGTTATAATATAATATAATTATTCGGCTGCCGCTCAACAATTTAAATCATAACCGCACTAGAAATCGAAGTGTCAACATCACCGTCATACCGAAGGAAAAAAAGAAAAGAAAAAAAACCAGGGAGTCTGGAACACTGATGCTAACCATTACCTCGACATGTTTCAACTTATGAGTAACTTACAAGCAACGTGTGTCGACGTGTGTTAACGTGTGTCAACGATCGCGTAACGTGCTTACAACTTATGGCCAGCGTATGTGGAACGTGTGTCATATGCCGAGTACGTCGAAAAATTTTCAACATGCTGAAAATTTGTCGACGTACTCGGCATACTACGACCTATGCCAGCGTGCTTCAGCGTGCTATTAACGTATACAAAACTTACCCATAACGTATTCCACGTGTGCCAGCGTATTCGGCAAATTTTTCATACGTCGGCATACGCTGGCTAAAACGTCAAGGTGTGACAGCGGCTTGACACTTCGATGTCTAGTGCGGTTATGATTTGAATCGTCGAGCCGCAGCCTATTAATAGCCTATGCCACGTGATCGTTGGCGATATTCTGCTGCGCGCTATGCATAAGTTAGACTATCGTTGGGCATAGGTTGTGAACGCCGACAACACGCTCAGCATTCGTTGATACAAGTTATCTATATGTTATCAAAACGTTCTGTGTATGTTACTAATACGTTATGCATACGTCCAAAACTGGAAAAAAACATCAATAGTTCAGCGTACGCCAGCGTTTTACATACATTTTGATACCTTGCCATACGCTGGCTAAAACGTCAAGGTGTGACAGGGCTCTAAGGAAGGGGATGGAGGGGGAACATACACCAGAAAGAGACTTAACTCGATGCCACCAGGATTTGGAGGAGGGCGACAAGATTGTGAGTTCAGACTTGAGATGAGAAAGATGTTGCTTCCGGGCTTTCCTCAGGGTAGACACACACTTATTCCGAGCTTTGTGGAAGGAACTGAGATTGCCTTCATTAGCATTTGCTTTCCAAGAGGTGAAGGCAAGTTGTTTCAGGACAACTGCCTCGCCACAAGCTTCAGTGAACCATGGGTAGGAGGAAGGTAAGGACAACTGAAGATGAGATGGGATGAAACTGTGCATGAGAGAGAGCAAATTTCTTTGAAAGAATTCCAAGAATGAGTTGATGTCAGAGAACAGAGAAAAGGGAAAGAAGTTTCGGAATGTGATGGTGCTTGAAGACCCTGCCAGTTGGCCTGAGTGAAGTGCCAGACTCGTCGGCACCAAGGTGGTTCTCCTATAACAGCCAGAGAGATGACCGCTTGAACAAGAACGTAGTCGGATGAACCGATTGGAGCAGAAGAAGCACAGCAGACATTTTCTGAGAAATTGGTCAAAATCAAATCCAGAAGAGATGGAGTACCGTTGGCTGAGATCTGAGTCGGGAAGTTGACAGATTGAGTCAGTCCCAATGAGTCGCAGAAGTCCTTTGCACACACCCAGCCAACTGGCATGATGGCAAATGAAGTCACCACATATGAGGAAGAGAGAGTTTGGATGAGTGGACAGAAGTGGACAGAGAAAGGGAAAGTGGACAGTTTGGTCCATGTTCTCAGAGAGCGAGATGGAAATGGAGTCATCATCACTATTTGCTGTATGGTACAGCACACATATAAAGAAGAGGTGGGAGCAGAGGAGAAGCCATAGCCAGATGTATTCCTGGGGGGGGGGATGTGAAGGAGAGAGGAATAGAGTTTTTGATGAAGAGAGCAAGTCCGCCGTCAGGACGAGGCTCAGGTCTATCATACAGGAAGAGGTAGTAACCAGGGAGAGAAACTAAGGAGTCAGAGTTGGCTTGAAGTTGGAAAGTTTCTGTTAAGCAGATTATGTCGAGTTTGTCAGTGGCAACCTCAATGGAAAGATCAGTTAGGTTTGAGCGAAGGCCCCATATAATTTGAGGTCCACACTGTAAAGAAGAGGGAAGGGAGGAGACTTTGGGTGCATGGGGAGGGGGAAGGTAGTGTGAGGTAGGGGAGATGAAGGTAATGAGAGTTGTTGACAGTTGATAACAGACTGTAGAAGAACTAGGGGAGAGGGTCGGATGGGGAGGAGGACAAATGCTATGTGTGAAGGGATGACAACAGTGGGGAGTAATAAGAGAGGGGGGAAAGGGAAGTGGGAGATTGGAGGAGATGGAGGCATGTACAGAGGGGGAAGAGCGAGAAGTTTGCTTTGAAGAGGGAGGAGGCGATTGATTTGCGAGGGAGGGGTGAGAGGGTAGCTTTGAGGGAGAGGGGAGACGATGAGAGAAATAAGAGGTGGTAGGAAAAGAGGGGCAGCTTTGAGAAGGGGGAGTGGAGAGGGGTGAGGAGAGAGATTTGAAGGGGAGGGACGAGGCAGGGCATTTGGGGGAGAATTGAGAGAGAAAGGTGTGGGGAGAGCTTTTGAGAAGGGTGAGGTGGAAGCTTGGGGGGGGGAGTGAATTTTGCTTTGAAGAGGGAGGAGATGGCTGAATTGAGAGGGAGGTGTGAAAGGGAAGCTTTGAACGGGAGGAGAGACAATGAGAGCAGGCATAGTAATGGAGGAGGGCGGGGAAGGGAGGAGTGGGGAGAGGGGGAGGTTGAGACTGGGTAGTGGTATGGTAGAGAGGAATGAGGAGAGCGTGATAGAGATATTGAGCAGTGTGCTGAATGAGAGTGTGAGACATTTGAAAACCGTACAGTTTGGGATATCAGAGGGGGAACTGCTAGTAAGGCAGAAAGAGTGGAGAGATATTAGGATGGGAGACAAGATGGGAGGGGTAAGGAGAGGGTATCACAGAGAAGGAGTTAGGATGAGGTATATTTAAGGAGGTGGGATGAATTTTCCCTGAGGTTTGGAAAAGACAACGATTAATAATGGAAGATGAACAAGCATTGCATAATGGGATTTTTTAATTTGTATGTCAGAGATTAATTTAAATACCACGGAAGATGGATGGAGTGCAGAAGAATTGACAGAGTGGAGAAAAGAAGCATTGTAATGGATGGAATTTTTTGACACGGGATGAAAGAAAGGTAGAATTGAGCATAAGATATTGAAGAAGAATCTGGCGAAGAGAGGAAGGAAGTTGCATTGTAAGAGACCTTTTTGTTGTTGTTGAAGATTAGGGAAGATGGGGAAAGAGGAAAGGAAAAAATTGAAGAAAAGTTCATGAAGGTGTGAAGTGAAAACCTTCACGATCAGAGTGGGATAGGCAGGGAAGAACGAAGCAAGAAGAAGAGTCGGTGCAGGAAGTCACGTGGTTATGTGAGGTATAAGGTGAGAAGGGGAAAGGTTTTTTTGTTGTAGTTGTATTTTTTATATTTAAGACATAGAACGGAAGGTATAGTTTGGAGGGATAGAAGGAAAGTGGAGGGAAAAATGGAGGGAAAAGCGTAGGGAAAAGTGGAGGGAAAAGTGGAGGGAAAAGTGGAGGGAAAAGTGGAGGGAAAAGTGGAGGAAATAGAAAGTAATTGTAATAAGGAGAAAACACAAAAAACACGATGGATGAGAAGACAGGTAGGCCTCAGGAAACCCGAGACGACAAGACCCACAAAAACTCACCAAATAGCACAAGTTTTGAAACAAAACCAAACTAGGAACACACAGTAAACACGGAGGCAACAAAATAAAGTCAAAACATGACAAACAACGTCCGGAAAATTATCTTTGAGAAAGTCGGCAGAGACCCCTGAGAGAACCAACCGTCACCTCAAAAACCGGAACCCATTTGATGTTTAACTGATGTTGACCATGTAATCTTTGTCTGTTTGAGTCACTGAGTCGAGGCCTCCAGATTGGAGGTGACGCTTTGGTGTAGGACTTTATGTCCATTGGAGATTGGGGAAGTGCTCGTCACACTCTACATATTTCGATTTACTCACCGATCGCACGACGTGCCTTCTTGTTGAATGGTTTGCATTAGTGGGAACAATCATCTGGGTGGCAGACAGATGGTTGTTACTTGCGGATTATGCAGTTTTACCGTGCGAGACATAATCTGCAGCCGTTACTCACCATTACAGCCAGGAGGTTGTGTGTGTGTGTGTGTGTGTGTGTGTGTGTGTGTGTGTGTGTGTGTGTGTGTGTGTGTGTGTGTGTGTGTGTGTGTGTGTGTGTGTGTGTGTGTGTGTGTGTGTGTGTGTGTGTGTGTGTGTGTGTGTGTGGGTGTGTATGGAATATTATTATATAGGGTTGCAATATAATATATATTAATATATATGTAATATAATATATATTAATATAATATATATATATGTAATATAATATATATATATATATGTAATATAATATATATTAGCGACCAGGGTTGCGTCAGGAAGGGCATCCGGCATAAAACCTGTGCCAAATCATTATGCGGATCATAACGGATGTTCCGCTGTGGCGACCCCAAACGCGGGCAGCCGAAAGAAGAAGAGGATATGTATGTATGTATATATATATATATATATATATATATATATATATATATATATATATATATATATATATATATATAATTATTAAGCATTATTCTCCATCGTCTCATCACCAAGGTTTGTTGAAAATCTCATGACAAAACTCAAATGGTAAAAACGTTATGGCCTGGACAGACACGCTGAAGCTCAAATTGTAAAATAAAGAAACATGGAAGTTATTTGGGTGAGGGGTGGCTGGACTTATAAGGGCAATTTCTCGTCATTGTCTTTGCTCTGACATTTTGAGGACATTTTTAATGTGGTCTCCATACACTGTACTTCTAATAAAGCTTTGTTGAAAATTTGATGACAAAAGCTCAAATGGTAAAAAAAAAAAAAGTTATGGCCTGGACACAAAACACACACACACACACACACACACACACACACACACACACACACACACACACACACACACACACACACACACACACACACACACACACACACACCTCCCACTAGGTGGGGGAACATTAGATTGTAATTTTCCATAGTTTTGCAAAACTCGCTAATTAAAAACTGAGAGCAGTAAAAATTGAAGCACTGCTCCATTTGTTGAATCTGTGTGGAAATGCTCATCTTTACAGGGGAAGGAGCACAAGTGATGTTCCATAGAAACCAATGCAGTTTCAGTATTCAACATACTGTACCTTGCTAATGTATAAAAACATATCATGCAACGTTTGTTTTCAAAAATTCATTTTTCCAAGACAATATATGATATTTCTAGATACTTCTACATGAGGGTCACATTAAAAAAAAAATAATAATAATAATTGCGACACATTTGTGATTTTGTGAGAAGTTCAGTGGATACAAATAAATGTTTGTCAGCAATCCTATCATACTTTCTATAAATTGCACTGCAAGGTAAAGCAAGATGGAGTGGTAGTTTATTTCTAGGTCTGACAGGATAGCTTAGATGTACATGCATTCACCTTGAGCTACCTCGTCTGGGTAAAAAAATCTCAACATAACTGTCACCCGAGTGATTCACATGCAGAATGATACATAATATGTGTGCTGTCCATCGCAAGGACGGACATAAATCCAGAGGACTCGTCTGCCAATACTGGCTGTGAGTGGACGTTAACATCTCATGTTGCCCTTTGTGACAAGTAAGATAATTATTTTCAGCACCTGGCCAGATTATATAATTATACCACCTTCAGTCGAACATCAGTGCCTAGCCAGTAAGTTTGTGAAAGATTTGTGCCAAAGCTTTTCCCTGGCTGACCCCAAAGAAGGTGGGAATAATTGAGGCTGTTAAAAGATGTACGAGGACGTGTTGAAAAGTAATGCCTCGTTATTTTTCTGCAAAATAGGTAAAGATATCTGAATGAAACAAAGACAGATACTAACATTAATCTTTATTCTACCTTGGTGCATATATTGTTACGGTGCCAGGGTTGTCGCCCACCAACCGACCGCTCTGATGGAGCTGCAAGTCAAGTCGGCCGGACCAATCGCCCGGAATATAGATCGCCGCCCAGATAAATCCGAGCCACGGGTTATTTATTATTGTACAATAACCGAAATACGCCAATGAGCAGATCACGTGGGGTAAGGTCGATTGCCAATCTTCAATGTACCTAAATACCCACGTGATCCAACTACCGGGGTATTCCACCCTCGACGGAACTCGTACGGAACAAACCGCCGAGGCGAGCCTGTCGTGTGCGCGATTCTGAGCGGCTTAATCGCCGAGAACCGTCGGTCCAAATGTCCCCGTTTTACGGCAAACCAACGGCTTTCTAACTCCCAACACACAAAATGCTCAATCAATGAAAGAATCGACGTGACGAGCTGAAAACATTTAACAATTGGGGTATTTATTAATAATAATGGGGAACTAGGGAAGCACGTAAGAGCAGAACGATACCGACTTTACGAAATGCGATGCAAACATTTACAGCACACAAAACACTGAACAATTTCCTACTTATTAGACGGGCCCACGGACACACGTACGCACACACACACTCAAGAAATGGTGGCTGAGGCCTTTAATAATGAGCTCCAGCTCAGAGGACAGGTGAGCTGAAAGCCAGAGCCTATCTCGAACCTCTCCACCTCGTATGGTCTTCAAGTTGTTCGGACCCGGGCTCCAGCGAGAGCGAGCTGGATCCAATCGCCGTGAGCCGCGATCCTTCCCGAGCTCCCGAGAATCCTCCCGCGCTTCTCAACACGTGCTGGTGACACAAGGCGCCGATCCTTCCCGTCGATGTGTCGCTTCACCGTAGAACCACCTTTCGCGCTTCTCAACATGTGCTGGTGAGACGAGGCGCCGATCCTTCCCGTCAATGCGTCGCTTCCCCGAGGAACCACCTCCAAGAAGAGGTCGATGAGTCACACAAACCCGGGAACCAAATGGAGAACAAAGAACTCCACGAACCAAGACGAAGAAGAAGCCACCATTCGCAGCTCGAGCCGAGCAACCGGCTCAACTTTCTTCCAAACAAAACAGCTCTCCAAAGAGCCTACCGAGCCAAGCAAGACCCGAAGCTCTGCTGAACAACTCCTCTGCAGAAGCAAAAAAGCTTCCGAAGGCCTCAACCCTAACCCAAGCCAAACAGGACCCGAAGGTCTGCTGAACCACGCAGCCCTCAACTCCCTTCTCCAACTCAGCACATGAACCAAGAAAGGATCTCCTCTTTATCCTTCTCCGCTTCCCTCCCCCGCGCCCGGTGTGACTCATGCCCTCGTGATCCATCCCCCGCTCAAGCACGGGTGGGGGGGGAGCTGTTAACATCATGAATCATGGGACGGAATGGCACTTCTTCCTCTTCGCAGAAGAGGGGGAAGGACGTTTCCATTGTTCGTTCCCTAACTATTAAATTGATCCGCAGCACATCTAATCGATTTCTGAACATTTAAACAATGGAAGGTGAGCTATCTCGGGAACAAGCACTTATCGACATAGCTGACGAAAGGAACCTGAATGTTGTGTGCGATCGAATTCCCAAATTCGTAATACTACCCCCTCCCCTTTTTACAGACTCGTCCCGAGTCGTCAAATTTTCGTGTGACCAGCATGTGTAAGTTTTCCCTGAGTACGTTCTACCTTCGGATTCCTGAGTGCGACATATCTTTATACGTGTCCCAAAAATAAATAACCAAATGCGCTGCGTAACTAACTAAACAAACTCTCAGACTCATTCGGCCAACTTAACTAAAATTGCCGGCGCTAAAACAAACATGCAGGTGAGGTTCCACGTATTTACAATTTTCATTTGACTTATCCATTACTTAACCATGGCCCAGGACTTGTGATCTGAGAAAGGGGAAAGGCAAAAGTCATTTCAAAGTTCATTGATGCAGGGGAATGGATGGAGATGGTCGCAAAACACAAATGAGCATGATGGATGCACGGGCTGCCTGCAGGGCAGTCCTTGCAAAACTGGATGTTCCTGGTGCACATGGTGATGGATGGACACAGGGGCAAACGCAAGCAAGGGCTAGCAAGCATGGGGTCATGGCAGAGGCAGGCAAACTCGGCATGGCAAGGCAAGCCCATGCAGAACAGGCGGCTGCAGCACAAAAGGCCAGCAGGTGAAGCTGGCTGGCCTCTGGTGTGGTTCCATCAGGTCTGGAGGGAGTGCGGTGGTGCCAGCCGCTCTGAGGGCAGGCTTGGACCGAGCCTACTGTCTCCCCCACTCTATCGCCTTTGCCTGTCTCTGTCCATACCCACTCCCTGAATTTGCTAAAAAACACAACAAAATTTCACCCCTCTTTATTTTTATAATCGGTTCGCTAACCCCCTTTATCGTCATTGTCCGGCTAGCCGATCATGTCCACCTAGCCTACTCCCAACCCCTACGTTCCCTCTCTGGAGGAAATAGGGAGAGACTCGCGTCCTGTCTCGAGGCCCAACGAAGCCTCAGAATGACCTCCTCAGAGTTTAGCAATCTACCAAGATGAGTCCAGCGGCCTGCAACGAGCGAAGGGATGGATGGTGTGAAGGGGTACATCTCCTAACTACCCTAACATTTATTACACCTGAAACTACCCCGGGGCTTTCCAAAAATGCCTCACACTTTGAAACTATGTTCGAAAAACCATGATTCCTGTCGCCTGTGTTGGTGTCCATTATAAATTTGGGCCTTGCCCTCGAATTTTCATTCCTGTCCTCGCACAATTTCCTGGCTGGGCAGCGTGGCTCAACTGACAGGAACTCCCCCTCTGCCGAACTCTAACAATGGCACCCCCAGGCCCGCAGGCTGCCTCCGAGCCTAGCTGCTCCATATAAACACGGGGGGTTGCCCTCTCTGGCATTGCTCCTCTCCGATGGCCAGGGTCCCTTTCCGAGGGTCGCCCGTGCCCACTACACTGCCCCCCGTGGCATTCTGGCGCTACGGGTCCCGTTTCCGACGGGTCGCCCGTGCCCACTACACTATTCCGGCCCCTCTTGGGCCCTTGGCCTACTCTGGCCGACTAGTTCGGTGCCCGGGGTGCCCACTAAACAAAACTCACCTTTCCACAGCCACGCTCCCAGCCGGTCCATGAACTCCTGCACCCCTCCAAATGGGTTTTGTGCCTTCTCTCGACACCAACAAAACGACCTCCTTTTACTAAATTTGAATAACCCACGAGCTAACATTAAACTGACCCCGGGGTCACTTGGATGGGAATCACTCCTCCCCCCAATCAGTCATCGCACCATGCATACCACATTCGCTCCACTCACACACTTGGGCCCACTGTCCCACACTCATTCCTCACACACTTTCCATTTCACAACTCACACCAACACTCTATACTGCCATCCTTCTAACTAAATCCCCTCACTAACTCGTGCTCCCTCGTCATCCCTTAAATCTCATGCATGTTCCATTTACTCTGCATAGCTAAGCTACGTCTCCACTACACATTTCCAGTCTGTCCACGTCTCCAAAAATCCAAAAATTCCTATTTCCTAAATCTAAAATGAAATCCCTCTAACTAATCGATTCCACGGGCTCCATGAGGAACAATTCACGTCCCCATGAAGCCGGTCTAACTATCGCTAACCCATCCCCCTAACTCATAGTATCCTGTGGCAGGGGGGAGGGGGGGCTTTCACCCCTTGCCCAAGGAATCCTGTTCACCCGAAGCGAGGCTTGCTTTTTTTTTTTTCATGCATGCACCAGCGCGGAAACTCGCAACCTGCACTCCTTTCTCCGTGACGTCATGGCAGCTGCTCGTGCTTCGCGCACCTCGTCCCTCCTCGGACGGTACCATCCGGCAGGGATTCCCCTCCTGCCGGATTCCAACCATACGTGCAGCCACGACGTCACCCTGCGCATTAAAAACAACCCTCGGATTTCGAGGGGTTCCCCACGCGAACACAGGTGCTCTACTCGTTGGAGCTTTGCAATCACGCTCGCGTGGAGAACCCATCCGGTCCAAATCCATATCCCAGCCTACCTTCTGTCCGTCTGCGGGGTCGGCTCGAATCCACCGCAGCGTTTCCGGACCGGGCTTCACTCCCGCAGGCGCGCACGTGGCGGCCTCGTGCATCGCACAGCACGGACCCCGAGCGCGCTGCCGTGCAAACCCGGCATGGTCCCAAAAAACAGCTACGGCCGCTACTCGGCCTTTGTCCACCATCAGGCACTGTCTTCGTCGCAATCTCGCGCACAAACTCCCGCGTGCCACGACGCTCACACACCTTGCCATGACACTTCTACTCGGGGGCGCGGCTGCGCCTTCCCGCATGCCGACCGTCATCTCCCTCACATACGCTGTCTCTCTCACACACGGCCTTTTACTAAGGCACTCCTTTTCACCCACGCACACCATATTACTCACACACGTGGTTCCACTCACACGCGGTTCCACTCACACACGGCCTTCCACTTGCACAGGGGGTTTCACTCACACACGGTGTTTCAACCACACACGGTGTGCTGGGAAGCACGCATTTCGGCACACTTGCAATCACGCACACCATATTACTCACACACACGGTTCCACTCACACACGGCCTTCCACTTGCACAGGTGGTTTCACTCACACACGGTGTTTCAACCACACACGGTGTGCTGGGAAGCACGCATTTTGGCACACTTGCAATCACGCACACCATATTACTCACACACACGGTTCCACTCACACACGGCCTTCCACTTGCACAGGTGGTTTCACTCACACACAGTGTTTCAACCACACACGGTGTGCTGGGAAGCACGCATTTTGGCACACTCGCAACCACGCACACCATATTACTCACACACACGGTTCCACTCACAAAACGCCTTTCACTCATGCTATGCGCGCTTTTCAGCACACATTCCGCCACACTCGTGCACACACATACCGGGCCGACCACACTGAGGATTCACTCTACCACGAGGGGTCCCGGGGCCTTCACACCCCCCAAGCTCCGTGTGTACCCGTCAAGAGCACTCGCCCCCTCTACCTCACGAAGCTCGAGCGGACCCACCTGGTCGAGATCCGCTTCAAGGGGGAATATTCCCTCCCCTCGTTTCATAAGGAGGCTATCCGGCTGCTTGCACCGGGTCACGAGACATTCCCGAGCTCCCCTTCATTGTCCGTCGGTTTATTTTAATTCCTGCGTCTCCCTTCGTGTCTCTGTTAATTCTATCTCCTTCTTCTTTACGTGCCTTATACACGTCTCCGTCACCCCATTTAATTTTCCCTCTGTGTCACCGTCACTTTCTCTGTCACTGCACGAGTCTCGTGTTACGCGTCTCCCGAATTACTTTGTCCTCCCCCGCTTCCATCGCGGGCCGGACAGCCGTTGCACTCCCTCCCAGCTCACTCGCTCCAGCACGTGGCGCCGCCATTTTGAGATCCGTCGTCCGCGTTTCGTTGCACGCATATGCCATTATGGCCGCCTGCAGGCTTTGCATATCCCTCCTGAATGCCTTCGTGTGCGCATCGATACAATCCATCAAATCGCGCGCATTTTTTTTCATTTCTTGTGTGATCATCTCCACCATTTTGTGCGATGGCCGATGGCTCCAGCCGGACCGACCCGCCATTGTCGGTCGCGGTTTCGCTGGGAGCGGGGAGGGATTTTGGCGGAGGAGGGGAGGGGGGGTGTCATACACCGCCGCCACCGCCGCGCCCATTTCGGGCTCTTCATTTATTTGCGGGGAAAGTTCAACCTGCATAACGGAGTCCTGCACGGTGAATTCATCCTGGGCCTCTGGTTCCATTAACTCCACATCCACCTCACTACCCACCTGGCTCAACTCGCCTTGGCTGAACATTTTACGTGCTGGGAATAAAATTTATAACCCTCGTAATTTGGGGACACGGGGGGGGGGGGTTTGCTCCGTATACCCCTGATCCGACTCCGTGAATTTTGCTACGGAGGCGGAGGGGGCCGAATCGCACTCCTGACAACCAGTTGTTTATAGGCCAGGGGGTCGGCTGCCAACCGACCGCTCTGAACGGAGCCGCAAGTCGAGTCGGCCTGACCGATCGCCCGGAATTTCGATCGCCACCCGGATAACTCTGAGCGACGGGTCCTTGTACAAGAACCGAAATACGCCAATCGGCAGATCACGTGGGGTAGGGTCGATTGCCAATCTTCACTGTACCTAAATACCCACATGATCCAACTACCGGGGTATTCCACCCTCGACGGATCTCGTACGGAACAAACCGCCGAGGCGAGCTTGTCCGTGCGCGATTCCGAGCGGCTTCATCGCCGAGAACCGTCGGTCCAAATGTCCCCCTTTTATGGCAAACCAACGGCTTTCTAACTCCCAATGCACGAAATGTTCAGTCAATGAGGGAATGGACGCGACGAGCTGAAAACATTTTACAATTGGGGTATTTATTAATAATCATGGGGAACAAGGGAAGCACGTAATAGCAGAACTATACTGACTTTACGAAATGCAATACAATCATTTACAGCACACAAAGCACTTAACAATTTCCTACTTATTAGATGGGCCCATGGACACACGTAAGCACACACACACACCCAAAAAATAGTGGCTGAGGCCTTTAATAACGAGCTCCAGCTTGGAGGACAGGTGAGCTGAAACCCAGAGCCCATCTCGAACCTCTCCACCTCGTGTGGTCTTCAAGTTGTTCGACCCAGGCTCCAGCGAGAGTGAGCTAGATCCAATCGCCGTGAGCCACAATCCTTCCCGAGCTCCCGCAAATCCTCCCGTGCTTCTCAACACATGCTGGTGAGACGAGGCGCCGATCCTTCCCGTAGGTCGATGAGTCGCACCAAGCCGGGAACCAAGATGGAGAACAAAGAGCTCCATGAACCAAGACGAAGAAGAAGCCACCATTCGCAGCTCGAGCCGAGCAACCGGCTCAACTTTCTTCCAAACAAAACAGCTCTCCAAAAAGCCTACCGAGCCAAGCAGGACCAGAAGCTCTGCTGAACAACTCCTCTGCAGAAGGAAAAAGCTTCCGAAGGCCTCAACCCTAACCCAAGCCAAACAGGACCCGAAGGTCTGCTGAACGACGCAGCCCTCAACTCCCTTCTCCAACTCTGCACACGAACCAAGAAAGGATTTTCTCTTTATCCTTCTCCGCTCCCCTCCCCTGCGCCCGGCGTGACTCATGCCCTCGTGATCCATCCCCCACTCAACCACGGGTGGGAGGGAGTTGTTGACATCATGAGTCACGGGACTGCAGGGTGGTTCTTTCTCTTCGCAGAAGAGGGGAAGGATGTCTCCATTGTTTCGCTCCCTAACTATTAAATCGATCCGCAGCACATCTAATCGATTTCTGAACATTTAAACAATGGAAGGTGAGCTCTCTCGGGAACAAGCACTTATCGACATAGCTGACGAAAAGAACCTGAATGTTGGGTGCGATCGAATTCCCAAATTCGTAACAATATATTTCTCAACATAATCACCACATTTCTGCCAACGTTCAAGTGGTTTTGTGATACCATCATGTGAGAACTGTACATCTTGCTGACTGAACCAGCACTTCACAGCAGCCTTGACATCATCATCAGAAGAAAAATGTTTTCCATGAAGGTGTTCCTTAAGTTTGGGGAAGAGATGAAAATATGACGGAGCTAAGTCAGGGCTGGTGATTCTTTATGAACATCTCCATTGATAATATCTCTTACTCTCACGATCAAAATGGTGCACCCAACTCTCATCTCAAGTCATCTCCAATCATGTCATCTCAAGTCAGTCATCCCAACTCTCATCTCCAGCGCTTCATGTTGCACAACACTGACAATGTCGTTCTACCCTCTGCCATCTTAACCAACATAGGACTGAGACAGTGTCAGAATCATGAAATTTCCTACCCAGTGGCCGGAAGAACTATTGTGTGGACTGTGCTTAGTTTCATTCAAATAAATGTATCTATTTTGGAGAAAAAGAATAAGAGGCATTACTTTTCAACATGCTCTCATAGTATTGTATTATTTCTGACAACTGTTTGTTTGCACATCTGCAAAGGATCGCACTGATGAAGTTCAGCAAACAAGAGCATTCATTGATAAAGATCCTTATGGGACATAGTCGTCCACAAGGGCTTGGCGAGGCTTGTGGAAGAAGTGCTTTGCCACACAGAACAGCTTCAAGATGGGTTGCAGCATTCAAAGGTGGCAGAACAACGATTCTCACATGATTACATCCATACAGAATGAACAAGCCATGCGTGAGATCTCAGCCATGTTCTTGTGTTCAAGAAGTGCTGCAAACTGATCATCTTGTGCACACCTTACTGTGGACGCTTTGGTGGGTTCGTTTGTATTTGTGAAAAGCCCATCCATTCTCTGATCAAATAACCCACACAGATTTGAGGTGCAGTATCATTGCCATTGTGACAACCCAGCAGGTTGCATGGCAATGGCAGGTGCAGGAACATCCTCTGCATAATCGCTCAATATGATCCCATATTACAATAACCTATTGTCTGAAGTTGAAAGCGGATTTAAGAAGAATTAAATTTCTGAATGAGCTTCAAAAGTGACCATCAGGTACGCTACTAATCAACTGAATTTTAACAATAGATACAGTCCAAATTATCTGCTTTCCTACAATGAGACAACTTGATACCAATTAAAATAACAGGGATTACTTTGAGTAACTGTAAGCAATAATGTTAGGAAAGATTGCGACTTTTGTGTGTATGTAATTAAATAAATGGCATCTTGTAGTCATACTTTTGTTATGACAATTCCATTCAGAATGCAAATATTGTATTATTAGAAATACATGGCAAATATTAGATGGCTAACAGGTGGCATTTGGGTTTGTAATCCGTTATTAATTTCTTCCAAACTATTCACCACCATCTGCGCTAACTAGCAAACTGCAGAAAGCTGCACATTTGAACATGCATTTGCATGAACATTCTCCATGACTGGATGAGGAGTCAAACTCGCTGTTGAACTTAACTGACCCACTGTTTGGTGGATTTGTTTGGGCAGGAACTCGTGCTGAAACAAGCGGAGACAATTAAGAGATGCACCAGTGGCAGTTGAGAAGATATGGAAGAAAGGAGAGGGATCAAAGAGATTGATTAGTGGTGTTTTTGATTCAGCAGTATTTTTGTCTCCCTTGACGAGTCTGTTATAATTACACTGTGCATTTTACACTCGAATGACACGCCCGCATGTACCTCCCATGGCGGTCAGCACCCTCAAGGCTCTTCCACCTGTATCTACGAGACCTTACCATCACTGGGGTGCTTCATGTGCATTGAACACCCTTAAAAGTCCACAAAATCAGAAAATCATGTTTGGTTTAATGAATAGATATAGCTTTACTTGTTCAAAATGAACAATAAATCATTGTTATTTTCTTGAATAAATATCTTGAAAGGAAAGTTTTATTGTTATTTGGTCGGTGTCCTTTTACACTCGATTGGCCCCACTCCTCCCCAATAAAACACTCAATTGTCCCTACCCCTCCCATAATATCATCAAGACCTTGAGTTCATACATGTAGGCCTACGGTCTGACAGCCACTAATACACAATGATTTTGACTATAGTCGTAATCTGGGGATTCTTGATCAGAAAATTGTTCGTCACATTCACTTTCTGACAAATCTGAAGTGAGTTGTGCGCCCATTATCCATTGCGTGCTGACAATCTTTCCCTCGATTACATCGTGGGAGTTTGCCTGGAATTTTTTAGGGCAGTACCAGACAGGTTTGCTTTTTAGCTCGCCTGTTCGAAGAACAGAGAGTTATAGCAATACCCCCAGCGAGAGCGTGAGCGTGAAAATGTTAAGGTTTTTGGTGCAAGTTATTTAGAAGCTTGCCATTCATTTAATATGTGTACTAGGATGCTGATATTTGGCAAGGAGGTTCCCTTGGGGTATACTATTGATGTAGTGAAGTTGAAATTAAAAAATAATTTCAAATGTTTTAAATTTTTGACCTGTTTTGAACTTAACATTTTTGTAGCATATCAACGTTAAAGTTTTTTCCTTTCTAATGTTTTTATCTACCACACTATTTTTTACTGATTACAATATACAAATTCATATATTGCTTTAAAATTATTTGGATCAGACTTCACTGCAATGCTTTATAAAAAATATTATTAGACTAGTCTTTTAAAAACGATAAATGTATAAACAGGCGAGCATTGGGTGGCTTTGACACCAACTCTGGTTTAACTGTAATACCTCAAAAAATTATTAGAATTAAAAAACACATTCAGTTTTTTGTTCAGTACTTAAAATCAATATAATCACATCAAAACTAGAAGGGCACTCTTCGCCATTGCGACGTCGCCAGATATGCCTCTGCTCACATTATTACATCATTATACATACCTGTTCTAAGTTTGATTTAAATTCCTAAACCCAGATTCAAAATAGTAAATAATTCTGACTATCAAACCATCTATCCGATCAGGTTGAAATTTAAAACATATATTCCCCATGACTACGACATCATAATTGTGATGTTTCACGTCGATTAATGAAGCCGTTCAAGAGAAATAATGTTTATAAAATCTTTGTTCAATCCAATATGGCTGCCAGACCATGTGACCTATTAATTATTCGTGAACACCCTGGTATCCATAAGGCTTGGGGGATGTATGTGAAGTTTCCGATCGATCTGTCCAGCCATTCTGGAGATGATTTTTAGAGCTTTTAGGGTAAATCCAATATGGCTGCCAAACCTTGCAACTTATGATGTCATAGGTGGAGAACGTTTTGTTCCTCATGGATAGGCGATCATACCTTTAAAGTTTCCCCTCAATCTGTTCAGCTATTTCGGAGAAGATTTTTGAAAGTTTTTTTTATGTTAAAAAGAAATGGCTGTACTGCCAAACCACATGACCGATTACGTCATCAATTTTACTTCCTTTTTCCAACATGGCTGCCACACCTCGTGACCTATGATGTCATAATGTTCATTAAAACATTCTACACGAGTCTTCACACCTACATTGAAAATGTTGTGTCAATCGGCCAAGCGGTTGCAGAGAAAATAGAGAAAATTAGCATGGACGGACAAACGCACGTATGTACGTACACACTAACAACCTGAAAACATAATGCCTCCGGAGACTTCGTCAGTGGAGGCATAAAATTTATTTATTTTTACTGATTCTGTGGACCTTAAGGTTCTAACCAATGCCGCCAGAGCTTTTCTGCTGCAGTCACCATTGCGGTTCTGTAAGTTTTCTTCTTCTTGCGTATGGCAGCTTGGCTGCCGGGGTAGCTATCATTTCTTGGAAGCGCGACTGTGTCGCTGATGCAATGCCCCTCTACCAGTACACACTGGTACTCATTTCACCGACCTCGGAAGGATGACAGGCTGAGTCAACCCCCTGATGTATTAATTCAGTGGCCAACGGGGCTTGAACTCAGGACCCTAGGGTCCCAAGTCACCACCCTAACCATAAGCCAACACCAGGATCCCAAGTCGCCACCCTAACCATAAGCCAACACCAGGATCCCAAGTCGCCACCCTAACCATAAGCCAACACCAGGATCCCAAGTCGCCACCCTAACCATAAGCCAACACCAGGATCCCAAGTCGCCACCCTAACCATAAGCCAACACCAGGATCCCAAGTCGCCACCCTAACCATAAGCCAACACCAGGATCCCAAGTCGCCACGCTAACCATAAGCCAACACCAGGATCCCAAGTCGCCACCCTAACCATAAGCCAACACCAGGCTCGGTTCTGTAAGTAGTTGGCAGCTCATGGTCATGGCCTTGGTTTCGATGGTGTAATTAGGATTGAAATTAAACTATATGAGAAGTTAAAGTCATTGTTGGAATGTGTGACAAGGTGCAGTTGAACAAAACAAACAGTGACTTAAAATTTATTGATGCATTTAACACTCTTTTCCAAAAAAATCTGACTTTCATTGTGGATGTGGATAGTCTACTTTAAAAAAAAAAAAGATTGAATAACATTTGCCAAGAAATGTGGACTTCTGGGAAACTATAAATTTCAGAATTTGTGTCTGAATAAAGCATTGCATCTGATAACCCTTGGTCACTCCGTTTTTGTCGTCATTAACTATGATGGATTATAAGACGCGGTACACTGCTGTTTAAGCATGAGAAATAGTTGTGCAGATTGATTGTTTTTTGTATACAAAGTCGAAGCTTGTTGGAGAGCTAGAACACAAAATGGACAGGGACATTGCATCGTGAGCAGGGGGGAAACATACCAACAGCAAGGTGGAGGTACATAACTGAGAGCCACTTCGAGACAGAATGGGCACAGGGACTAATGAGATCCAAGGGAGGGGGAAGAGGGCACTTGGGGGTGAACAACCTGGATGCAAACTCAAACACAGCAAGAAGAGGAAGGTGGGGGGTGAGAGGGTAAACGAGAGGGGGTAAAACAATAACCTGCAAAGAAAGGGGTGGGCTCAAGGAGGGTTAATGAGGGGGTAGAAGAGATCATAAGTATGGATGGGGTGAACAGCCATCTTAAAGCCCTAGAGGGAAGAACGAGATTGAACAGTCTGAGGAGGGTCAGTTCCACATGTGAGAGAAAAGAGAGGAACAAATGAGTGGAGGTGGCAGTGAACCTGGATTTGGGAGTTCAATAAGAAGAGGGTTACTAGCAGATTGTGTGCACTCTGCAGAAATCTGGGGGGTGGGGGGGGAGCTGAGCCAAGAGAGGGCAGAAGATACAAATCCAGAAAGCAAGCACCATCCTGTCTGTGATACCAGAATAACAGGCTCAGAGACTCCGCTTCATCATGGAATATTTCAATGGTTGTTTTGCCTTGCCATCCCTAAAGCAAATATAGTTACGAGTTGTAATTAAGGTGTGAAACTAAGACAGACACCATTGAGTATGTGGTGGAACAGCATGTGGTTGTGAGCACTCTGCAGTGAGTAACAATGGCTGTTCTAGCCTTCGGAGGGCATCAGTGCCACTGAAGCAGCCTCCTGAGCAAGGGTTACGCTGGATGGTCTGTCATTGGCTTCCCAGCAGTAGTTATGGCAGTAATTTGCAATTAGTTCATGGTTCCAGCGACAACTTGCCGACTCTTTGTGAAGGACACTGCGGGATGTTTAACGTCCACCAACTCATGCTGGCAGATGGGACACTCAGTTTAATGTCCAACCGAGGGACAGAACACACATTCGTGGATCACCCTGCCTGTGAAACACTGAGATGACAGTTTATAGCTGGGTCGGGATTCAAAACCAGGGCTAGACAATGTCGAGTCGACTGCGCAGACATTGAAACTATCTTGCCAGGGCTGAAATTATACAACTTCCTTAAATGATACAACTATAATAAGGAATAAAATACAAGTTATTTCTTCATGTTTCAAAGAAATGCATTGTGTGGTCAAACCCCACCTCACCTCTGCCAATGCGTTAGCAATTATGTCTGCTCTGAGGAAGGTTGAGTACTGACTGTATGACCTAGAATGGCACAGTCTGCACTGATTACATATGGTCAGTGTTTGTGGTAGGAAAGATGATAACTTTTTTTTTTAATGCTGCTACACTTCATCGTTATTCCCACACAAGCATAAAACTCCCTTGTGCTGGAAATGTAAAATAATAAATAAATAGCTGTCCTTGCCCAATTCCTTCTTGTTCTTAGTTCTTCAGTAAATACACAGATAATTAGCAGATTAATAGTCTGTGACTTGACATGTGTTTTGAATCTGAAGTTCTGTAAATCTTTAATGAATGGAGCAGCCATCAAACCGCAAGAACCACAAAAGATGACTCCACAGTGTGCAGCAAATCATGAGTCCGTGGATCTTCGGAGCTGATGTTTGTCATTCAGGTGAGGTTTAAAAGTTACTTATGTACAAATATATAACTCTGGGCAAGGACAAGTAATTAAGGAGCCCTGATTATTTCATGGAAGGAGTGTAATTCTCCAATTTGTCTGTTCTACACCTTCCCATACTAGTCCACCCACCATTCTACTGTTATCTTTACACCGTTGTTGTTGGTGTTAGTGGTTGTGGATTCCCAAGCAGAATCCAGAAAATGTGGTGAATCCAGAAAAATTAAGTTTTATTTTCCCATAAATACAGTGGGCCCAGATGGGGTTCTTAGGGACCCCCCCTCAGGAAAATGTGAAATTATAGGCTTCAATACAATCATTTGCTGCATTCTTTAGACTATCTGGGATGAGAATATGGCATACATAGGCTTTGCAAATTTTCGACTGTCTTACGAAGCGAAAAAACAAACAATCCATCATCACATTCATATCTGCATTTCTATTGCTTGATATACAAATTGTGGTTATATCTACGTTCATGAAAAGTGATTTGTTATCAATAGCATGCCCTTCATCCACAATTGTCTGCAATTTATATGTACTTGGGTTAAACTTCCTTGACGTTGAACATAATTATCTCCGTCACCAAATGTGCACAGAGGTTATGTTTTTACCAGTCTGTCTGTGTGTGAACCGGATATCTCAAAAAGTTATGGACGGATTCAGGTTAAATTTAGTGGACAGATTGGGTGTGCGACAAGGACGAATTGATTAGATTTTGGTGAAGATCCATGTCCGGATAAAGATATGAGAGATTTAAAGTGATTCATCACCAATGGGAGATGAGGCCAAAAACGAGATACAGTGCCTACACAAAGTATTCACACCCCTTGACTTTTTCACATTTTATTGTGTTACAGCCTGAATTTAAAATGGATTAAATTTAAATGTTTTGTCACCGATCTACACGAAATACCCCCATACCATCTCAGTGGAGCATCAATACGTATTCAACCCCTTTGCTACGACACTCCAAATTGAGCTCAAGTGCATCGAATTTCCTTTGATCATCCTTGAGATGTCTCAACAACTTGATTGGAGTTCACCTGTGGGTGAAACACACCTTCCTGGATAAGGTCCCACAGTTGACGGTGCATGTCAGAGCAGAAATATGACCATTAATTCCAAAGAACTGCCATAGAACTCCGAGAAAGAATTGTGAGGAGACTTAAAGGAAGGATCTGGGGAATGGTATAAAACAATTTCTAGAGTGTTGAAAGTTCCCAAGAGCACAGTGAACTCCATCATCAGGAAATGGAAAGAATATGGAACTACCCAGACTCTTCTTGGAGCTGGCCATCCAACCGAACTGAGAAACCATGAAAGAAGGACCTTGGTCAGGGAGGTGACCAAGAACCCACTGACCACTCTGACAGAACTACAGAGTTCCTTGGCTGAGTTGGGAGAATCTACCAGAAGGACGACAATCTCTGCAGGACTTTACAAATCTAGGCTTTATGGGAAAGTGGCTATACAGAAGCCACTCCTGATAAATAAATAAAAAAAGACACATGACAGCACACCTGCAGTTTGCAAAAATGCACCTGAAAGATTATATGGTCCGATGAGATGAAAATTGAACTCTTTGGCCTGAAGGCAATGCGCTACATCTGGCGGAAACTGAGCACAGCTCATCACCCATCTCACACCATCCCTACCGTGAAGCACGGTGATGGCAGCATCATGCTATGGGAAAGCTTTTCAGTGGTAGGGACTGGAAGACTTGTAAGGATAGAGAGAACAATGAATGGAGCCAAATACAGGCAAATCCTTGAGGAGAACTTGCTTCAGAGTGCAAAAGACCTTAGCCTATGGCAAAGATTTACATTCCAACAGGATAATGACCCCAAGCATGCAGCCAAAGCAGCACTGGAATGGCTTCAGTTCAACAACATGAAAGTTCTTGAGTGGCCCAGCCAAAACCCAGACTTGAATCCCACTGAGAATCCGTGGAAAGACGAAGATTGCTGTTCACTGACACTCCCATCCAACTTAACAGAGCTTGAGCAAATCTATAAGGAAAAAAAAAAGAGAGAAAATCCCCAAATCCAGATGTGCAAAGCCGATGCAGGTATACCCAAGAAGGCTCGAAGCTGAAATCGCTGCCAAAGGCACTTCTTCAGGGTATTGACTCGGGGAGCTGAATACTTTTGTAACTTAGATATTTCTGCATTTCATTTTTAATTGATTAGTAAAATTTTCTCAAAACATGTTTTCACTTTGTCATTATGGGGTATTTTGTGTAGATCGGTGAGAAAAATTAATCCATTTTAAATTCAGGCTGTAACCCAACAAAATGTAACAGAAGTCGAGAGGTGTGAATACTTTCTGAAGGTGCTGCAGAGCACAATATCTCACAAAGCTGTGGACGGATTCGGTCAAATCTTGGTGGACGGGTTGGGTGTCTGACAAGGAAGAATTTATTCGATTTTGGTGAAGATCCAGACCCGAATCCAGCCTGGGTACTTTAGAGAGAAAAAAAATTATATCCCCAGACTCTGCCCTTGCCAGCTCTTATGTTTCCTCTGATCTGCCATGTTGCAATTGTTGAATTGAACTCTAGGTGCTGTTGAATTGTAAGTGCTGAGTATATGCATGGTGTTGGCTTAATGGTTAGGGTGGTGGGCTTGGGATCCAAGGATCCTGAGCTCAAACGCCATCCTTCCATTGAATTAATACCAGGTGGGGTTGATGGCCTGTCATCCTGCTGAGGGTGGCAAAATGAGTGCCAGCTTGCTGGTATCCTGTGTCAGAGTAGCAACTTGTCCAGGAGTGTGCCCGATAGCCCAGGACATTGCTGAGGCAGCACCAATGCTCTGCACAGATTATGGTCCCAATGGATGGATGGTGCTGAGTTCCCATCAATACTTTTAGTTGGAAATCAACAAATCTTGCATTATGACGATTGCAGATGTTTTACTTTAACATCTAAAAACACTGTGTGGTCACACTCAAAAAGGTACCGCACCGAAAATCTCACAACATTGAATTCATAAAGCACTTTAGCCTTTCACAAGTAACACAGCTTGTCCATTTTACACTGATTCTATGGTCGGCATTTACTCTGTTTTGAACGGTCCGGATTTGCGACCAGCTAAATGACTGTGATCACGACGGACTTCATTTGTGTTATCACAATTAGTGAGAGTCACAATCAATGTGCCGTCGCATTCCCCACCAGGCGCCAAGGTAGAAAACACAATATTGAAACGAAAATTTCACAAATATCCAGATTATACTTGTGTGGAATGCTTAATGCACCTTATTAAGAGTCAAATGTCCCAGAAAACTAGACAAGATCAAATAAAGACATCAGGCTGACATGAAAAGGTGGAGAACGATGTCGACTGTCTGTGCCGTGCAATGCAAATCTGGTGTCACGTGATCAAAGTCACGTGTTGTGTCGAACAATCTTTGTTTATACGAGTAATCTTCGTCCTGGATGAATTAACACAGGTGTGATGGCTTTTTCAACGGAATGATTACTCGCAGTCACCACATTGTGAATACATTATGAAGTATCTTTTGCTGCACAACGGAAATCGTGAGAATGGATTTAATATGAAAAACATCACAGGCAAAAGGGGGGTGCGTCTGCACCTCACACACTCCACCTGGCAACGGGCTAGCACTAATAGGCTGGATCTGCATCTGTCAGGTCAGGTATGGGAGCATGCGCCAGAACAGCGCGTCGCTGCATCCACTTTCCGCCGGAACTCCAGGGGCCTCCATCTAGTCATCCCCCAGGCAGATGCCAGGCCCATCCCCATCTCCTTGAGATGCTGATCAACCTGCTGCACCCACAAGGCACGTGGTCGGCCCATTGGCCTCCTCCACTCACGAGACTCCCTCGCTGAGAGAATCTGGTGAGCAGGATCAGCATCAGGAAAACGAGCCACATGGCCATACAGCCGCAGCTGACGCTCACGGACCATGCAGGTAACAAAGCTCATTTGAGTCTCTCTCAGCAACCGCTCGTTGGACACAAAGTCCGACCAGCGATAACCAAGCATTCTCCGAAGAGACCTGGTACCAAAGGAATTAAGTCTCCATCTCAGATCCTTGGTCAGAGTCCAAGTCTCACATCCATAGAGCAAGACTGGAAGCACCAAGGACCTGAAGACTCGGATTTTTGTCCTCCCGCACAGGTACCAGCAGTGCCACATCCCATTATCCAGTGAATCCATGACTCCCCAGGCCCGACCCAGACGTCTATTAACCTCTGACTCACAGCCAGCAGAGACATGAATATCACTGCCAAGGTAAGTGAATCTCTCCACGACCTCAACATCCTCACCACAAACAGGCACAGACAGGACAGCAGCATCCAAGATGTCATTGAAAGCCTGGATCTTAGTTTTGACCCAGGAAATCCGTAATCCCAGCGGCTCCGACTCCTCGTTCAGCACCTCGAGGGTGCTGAAACTGAACCCAAATTACCTGAACCAAAATCGAATTGGCTTGTTTTTGTCACCTACCCAACTCATCCACCAAGTTTTATCATAACCCGCCCACAATATTTTGAGATATCATACAGTATATTGTCTTTGGCCCCATCTCTCAATGGTGAAAAATCACTTTCCACAAAAAATTTAATTCTCGTCTCTGGATCTGGATCTTCACCAAAATCTAATCATTTCGTCCTGGTCATACACCCAACATGTCCACCAAATTCCGTCTGAATCCATCCATAACTTTTTGAGATATCCTGCTCACAGACAAACAGACGGACAAAGAGGGGTGAAAAACATAAGCTGCATCCTCCTTTGCTGGTGAAGGTAAAAAGGAGATCAAAAAATTCCACGGCCTCTTGAATCATTTAAATTCAAAGAAAATGTCAGAGTTTTACGTATACAAATAAATATGGAGAGTGCAAATGAAGGATTGGTATTTGTAACTCACACAGTTGTTAGTCCAGATGCAGAGAAGAGAAAGAATTCCAATAACACCTACGAAGGGTTGCCTGGAAGGTAGAAATGTATCAGTCCTCTCACACCTGAGATACACCTATGCTGCAGGATGTTTCTTATGCACAATCTAATCAATAACAACTTTTTAAAAACAATACTGCACATACAAGCTGTTGTATTTCTCTCATATGGTGAAGAAGCAGATAAATTTTGAGCCGAATGCAATTTATTATTTGAGCCAACGCTGTACCGCAAAAATGGATGGATCAATCAGATGGAACGATATATTTGTGTTGTCACGAACATAAAAGTGGAATCACATCCCCAGCTGACCAAGGACTTCTCAAATCAATTTCAGATTCACTCACCTGCCACATGCACACCTCTTGTGCCAACATCTCGCTGCACTTCCAGGGAAAAGTCTGTCAAAACTTGCCATGCTGCCGTTACTTCATCCCCAACTTTACAGCCTGCCTCACATTCCCATCTGTAAAGATATTGACAGAAAACATTGAAGATAATTCTTATTTCCCAGGCATATTTAAAGAACAAAACAATCACTGTTATTTTAATTTCAGTGTGATCCATTGCCATACAAAGTTTGGCATGCCTACAAAAGAAAAGAACCATGGACTATGTGGATACTGTATGTACAGGGTGGGCCAAAAGTCACTGAAGGTTTTCTTTATTTTTATAACTTTTTTATATTTTTTATTAATTTCTTTCTTTTTATGTTTTTTTACAGACAAAGAAAACCAGGGAGATTCATTATGAATAAATTTAACAATGGACTTGTTAAGTACAGTTTTTGGTAACCATATAATTTCAAGATTTTGGAAACATTAATTGGCCTCCATGTTCACCAGATTTAACGACCAGAGATTTTTTTTTTGCTGTCAGGGTGCCTCAATGCTCACGTACAGTATATGTCAACAAGCCACAGACACTAGAGCAATTGAAAAACAACCTTTCCGAGGAAATTGCACCGATTGATCAAGGAGTTTTGTCCTCTGTAATGGATCACGTTTTGGAAAGAGCAACACTTTGCGAAGAAGCCAATGGGGGCCATTTGCAGGACATTATTTTTCACAATTAATCGAAACAAAACCAAATTCCATGAATTAAACTATAATTTGCAATTTATTTCATTAATTTTTATTTTAAAATAAAAAAGTTATATTAAAAAAAGAAAACCTTCAGTGACTTTTGGCCCAACCTGTATGATTATTGTATATATATATATATATATATATATATATATATATATATATATATATATATATATATATATATATATATATATATATATATATATATATATATATATATATACAATATACATACAGGTTGGGCCAAAAGTCACTGAAGGTTTTCTTTCATACATATATATATATATATATATATATATATATATATATATATATATATATATATATATATATATATATATATTGTTACGGTTGTGGGGTTAGATGGAAGAATTTAATAGGGAATAGCATTGTGTAGAGTTGCTTGGTCCGTGGACAAGTATAAAGCATCTCGATGTAACTAAGTTAGCGAACCTCTGAGCTTAAATGCCCCATGACACCCAAAAGTACTTATATTGCATATATATATATATATATATATATATATATATATATATATATATATGTCCTATCGGAGCTTTTCATCGTGATTTCAGATCTGACAATGTTTTTTTTCACAATACTCGTTCTGTAAAATGTAAATATTAAAAAAAAAAACCTCTTTGGGAACGCCCCTAAAAATTCTGCTGAAATCTACTGAAAGGGGCGTAACCCACATGACGTCATCTCCAGAATGACAAAGGCTGCAAGTAAATTACTCGGGTGGGTGGTCTAAGTGATTCTATTGGCTTTCTGTGCGTTTCCACATTTGATTCGTCGACTCAATTGCTTCGTTCATTTCTGCTTTAAAAAGAGATCAAACATTTGGTTTTGTATAATGGATGACATGGACTTTGATTTGTCTGGTAGCGAAGGTGAGTGTGAGAGAAATGAAGGATTTTGGTCTGAATCAGATGGAGAATTGTCGGATAACGCAGTCACGGGAGGTGAAGTTCAGGCAGCTGGAAATAGAATACGGCCTTACCAGTTCGAGCCCGAAGCAGGGCAAGCAGAGGAAACTGGCGATGAAATTCCCAGAGTTCATGATGATCGGGAGGACATCGAAGGAAGACTTGGCAATAACAACTGGTTAGACTAAATCCTATTCATAATTCAATAATGTAAATTTGACTTGCATACTGCTCGATATCAGAAATATTTTAGTGAGGTGACGTGACCAGCGTAGCGCAGCGGACATGTTGATCCGCGCCGAATGAATCGCAAGCAAGGCCAGCACATGTCATCGGCCGTATCTCTCCATGCATAAAACGAAGCAATCTCGCTGTCCAGATACGATGAAAACTTGTGTGCAGAACACACCTTGTGACACAATTGCCTGGAGTAGTCCGATAAATCTGATGTTCTGTTGCATTTTTATTTATTATATTCCTGCTGTCGTCATGTAGCGCCAGTAGGAAACAATGAAGAAAAGAGAAAAATAAAAGAAAGCTACAGCACGTCAGATTTATCTGCCTAGTCGGACGGACGATGGATTTATCAGACTAGTTTAGACTCTAGAGTTGACAAGTACCTTGTATTAGCATTTACACAATGTATAAGTCAATGTGTAAGAGTCCCGATGCTATGAGGCCGTGTAATAGGAGCATCAGGGATTTGAGGAAGCATGAAGTGAGCATTTTGTCAGATATCCAATTGGACATTTACTGTCATCATTATATTTTTATCTTGGGTGGGCACTGGGCATGGGTATTCCTGTATTGTTACTTGTTGTTTGTAAGCTTCATTGCAAGGGTATACACATGTCAACAAGAAGATTTCTTTTCTGTTGCAGTTTTCATTTCTTTGTGCAGGTCTGCTCATTATCTTTGCACTAAATTTATATATTTAGATTTAATAATTGTACTTTACATTTTAATTGCTGTAATATTTGGGGAAAATTACCATGTGCAGTCAGTATTAATTCCCTTACAGTATTGCAAAAAGTATATTCGTTTATGTGCCGGTGCAAACTGTATTATTCTGACCCACTTGTACAGCAACAAAATATACTCCTCATGTGCCTTTACAAGGCTTGTTGCCGACCCGATACCTTTGTCGATGTGTCAGAGAAGCAGGGACGTTCATTATCCTTAGCGAACCCTACCCTACCAGGCATGCAGTTGACGTTTGTGAAAACGTTGAGATTTTAAAGAACATATTGTCCTCGGTGTATAGATTTTTTTTTCCCTCTTCTTCCAAGTTCTCCCTATCCCGGGAGTTACTAATTTGCTCTTCCTCTATTCTTTTGTTCAGTTCGCTCTTCTCTTGTTCCAACTTATGGGTACTCTACTCTACTTTCCTCATTTCTTCCTGTAGTTCCTTGAATTGTCTTGACTTTTCCAACAATTCTTCCTTCCTTTGCAGCAGATATTTCTCTCCTCTTTTTATCTTCTGTTCTAGGGTTTCTCTTATCTGATTGCCTGATCTTACCTCTTCCTTCAGTTGTTACAATTCCAAATCGTGATTTTTTTGTTTCCTCTCCCACTGTCTCTCATGTTCCTCATTCTCCAATCTCGTCGTCTCTCTCAATTTTTTTCTCATCTTCGCACCTCTTTCGCATTCTTCCCTCCTCATTTCATCCATTCTCTTACCGTATTTCTTGCTAAATATCAGTTTTGTTTTCCATTCTTTTTCCAAGTTCTCCCTATCCCAGGAGTTACTAATTTGCTCCTCCTCTATTCTTTTGTTCAGTTCATTCTTCTCATGTTCCAACCTACGGGTAAACGACTCTACTTTATTTTTTTCTCCACGTTGTTCCTCGCCTGTGTTGGCCAAGTCATTTTCCAGCCCCCAAATTCGTTCCTGTGCATCGGCCAATTGTTGTGACTCCCCGTGCACATAATTTTCCTGAACCTCGTCTGCGTTCCGCAGCGCCTCGTCCAATTTAATTTGTAACTCCTCAATATAATTCCAATCACACTCCACCTGTTCCAAGGTATCCGCCAATCGTGCCTGAATCTCGTCAATGTATGCGTTGTCGTCCTGCTTAGTTTTCCATGGGGCATGCTGTGACCACGTGGTTTCGACCGATGGGCGGGAGTGCTTTCTTCGTGCTGTGCGGTTCGTTGCGCTATTCATAGTAACCCTCTCCCGCTTTGTGTCGCGCTGAGGTGGGGCCGCGCCGCCATTTTGCGACTCCATCTTTCTTTATAATTTCGAAGTTTTACTCCCGATCCGCTCAAAATAAAATCAAAGCAAATTTGGAATTTGCGAGCGATGTATTTCTTGTCTTTTTTTCCGCGCCTCTCGTAAGCAATGTTCGAGGTGCGAACCACATCAGATGTTGCTGAATCGGTGTCCTGCAATTTTATGGGGGTGGATGGGTTCTCATTCGATCCCTGAACACCAGTGTTGAGTATCGGCGACGGGGGGATTCTCGCCCCACTCCGGACACCAATTGTTATGGATTCAACGGTGGCGGGATTCGCACCCGACTCTTGACCCCAGTGTTAAGGATTCGGACGAAAGATGTCAATCACCGCCATCTCCAGGGTTATAGCGCCGGCTGGCTCGGCACAATTCTCGGGTTACGCGCCTCAGATCACGATACCAAAATACACCTGTGCCTTGCCAGCTGGGGGAATACGCCCTGGTTACAGACTGGTTTTGTCAGAGACCGAGCGAATTCTGCCAGGCTGTAACCATTTTGGTTTTATATACCAATCGAGCAAATTGTTTCTCAGCACAGCACGAACAAACCCAAAGGGGCAACTTCATACGAATCAGCCAGATTTATTGGGGACACATCGGGGAACACAAAACAAGCAAGCATGCACGACAATGTTATAATCAATCTATAACCAGGAAGCTATGGATTACGGGTTTCGAAGGGGACCCTAACGAGATAAACCTTAGACAACATGCAGACAAGACACGGACAGCATGCAGACAAGACACAGAGTACTTGGTGATGTCTCATGGACAAGAGGAAAATGTCAAAGGCACGAATGCGACTCGTGACAAGCCTATGTCGACGGATTTGAGCACCCGGCTCGAGCACGCCGCGTGGTAATATGGCGGCGTCGTCCTCCTTTTGTCGCACCGCCCACGCACGCAGCCTCAGCGCATTGAGCCCCCATAAGGTTGACGGCCCAAGACGAAAGATCTATGGTATACTCCAGCTGGCTTTCCACAAGGTCCAGCATACAAGTCCAGGCCTGGCCTCTTCACCAGGTTAGGCCAAATCGGGGTGTTGGGCTCCGCAGGCGGATCGATGTGACAACAAGAAGTGTCGAGACGTGTCGGGCCGTGCCATGAGTAAGGACAGAGGCTCCGTGGTTAGACGCTTGTTGAACCTGTCGATGACCTCATAGAGTCGATCACTGACTCACACAGCAGCCAGTTCCTCTCGAAGCAGATTGCCGACTAACCCTCAGGTTCAGTTCCTCCTACTGCCGATCACCCGACTTGACACTCCTCGTTTCTTTTTTGCCTTCCCGGCGCTCGCTCGCCTCCCAGCCGACGGCAGACAGACCTCATGCAGTCCCTTCCCTCCCTTTCTTTCGGCTCGCTCTTTACGAAAAACCGATCGCGCCACCTCGGCGCTCAGCTTCACCACCGCCTTCACGGCGCTCCTGCAGTTTCACTTCCTCTTTCTTTTGGGGCGCGGCCCTTTTTGAAGCCGACAAACTCCTCCCCCTCCCAGAGCACTGGGCGGAGACTCCTTCGGAGAGGGGAATGAAGAATAAAAACCTCTCGGTCCACCACCACTGTACGAACAATAAACAGCCTCTTACATCTCCCGACACACATGTATCATCCATTTACTGAACAACCTGGCTAAACATGCATTTAATGGGGGGTCTGGGCTAATCCTATATTTAATAACACACTAAGGGCCATTTCCACAACAATATAATGTCATCAAAAACGGGAAATGTGGTGGAAAATAAAATTTCACATTTTCAGCAAGGCAGCCACCGCCTGTTGCACCATCGAACAAAATGTCGCCAATGCAGATGAGTAGCCCTGAACTTTGTTTAAGTCGATCTCCATACAGTATTCAATGACAGTGCGAATATTGTAGAGTGCTGGCTTAAGTACTCCAATGAAACGGTTCATAAGAAACGGCTCACTTGGCACATGATTAGCAATCACCGAACCGTCATATTAAACATACACCTCCCAGAGACGCCCGGAATGTCAAATATGTCCGAATTTGACATGAATGAACACTTTTATAGGAGTCGGAACTGCTTCAAGGTTCAATTCTGGAGCTAAAATTTTGTAATTCTCCTGAGTTTAAGAGATACTTGTGGTGATCGCATGTGCGGAAATGAAATAAAGCAACGAATGCTGACATCTCCAGGCGTTTATAAGCATTACAATATACCCAGCGATTTGTAGCAATGATGAACAGGCATTCGATAATATGAGTGAGGAGAGTTTAAAAAAAAAAATTTATCGTTAAGAAATCGTTGCAGCCTGTTCCAAGTCAAGTATTGGTTGAGCAGGCCAAAAAACATGGCGGCTTCAGACCACAGCAAGGTTACCCAGGCAACGCCTTCAGACCCATGAGCGCGAGGTGGCCGAGGATCACCTGATGAAGGATATAATTAAATAAGGCCGTTAATTATCTTAAAAATGGGTGTGTTAATTAACCCAAACAACCAATCTTCACTCCTGCGCTTCCTTGGAGTATTCTTAATATGCCTGTAAAGTTTCAGGCTGCTAGGTTTTATGATTTTGGATTTATGGAGGAGACACACTGACACACACACACACACACACACACACACACACACACACACACACACACACACACACACACACACACAAATTGCCTTTTATTAATACATACATTAACTGGTAATGGGTATCAAAACAGCGTGCATGTGTAGTACGCTCCCCTGTTGGTGAAGATCCTTGCAGTAAGTGCTGATGTGGCACATCAGTTCGTGGTCACCTTTTCAGTTAAAAGTGATTTGAGATGTATATGTGCTTCAACCAGTTTTTCATACCTTTTATATTCATTTTCAAGCAAATATTGATGATGCACTCACATTCCTTTTGCAGTTAAAATATGTAGTCATACATACTTAATCCTTATGAATAATTTGTTGATACTGTACAATCATTTTGTGTCCTATTTGTAAAGTGTAAAATACCTAATTTAGTGGTGCTAACACAGGTACAGTACGCAGTCTCTTTCAATACCGTAATGTAATGCCTATATTTAAAAAAAAAAAAACCTTTAAACGTTTTACTTTCAACTTACAAATTGAGGAGAGACGGGCAGCCCATAATATCAATGACTAATGACAGCACAATGTAATGCAACAGTGTCATAGTGTATCAAGCAGCACCTGATATGAAAGCTCACTATTATTTTCAGAGCCTTCTGGACTATACAGGGTACTTATGTTTATATTTCCCTGAAATTAAACTGGAGAAATGAACTCGATAATTATGTTTCTCTTTTGAAAAGTTTTAAATTTATGAACATTTCATTTGTTCAACTTCTTTTATTAAGGTGTACAGTTAATATTATAGCACAATCATGTTTATCTGGAAATACATCTGTGTGTGTTTCAGTCATTAGTGTGTCAGTGACTCTCGTGATATTATTGAGATGTCACATTTTATTTTTGGATTTGTTATTTAAACAGTTTTTCTTTGTTTTATGTTTTTTTTAAAGTAAGCTCAATAATGCTGAATTTGGACAAAAAGCAACATATTTTGATCTTTTCTTCAGGCCTTCATTCTTCTTGTATCAGTTAACAATCATTCTTCTTGTATCCAGTTACCAACTGGATGAATTTTAGTTCCATCGACGTGCACAAAGACAAAGTCTCTTGGGTTCCCTCGAGGTTGAGCAAGGAGAGCATTGGGCCATAAAACAAGCTGACCCTGGCTTTTAAGGATGTGTTGTAAATCACATACGTTTTGTATCAACTATTTTGTATGGCTGATGATACGGTCTGATCAAGACTTGGCATCTGCTCTTGGCCAGCAAAGTCAAGATAATAATCATGTACAGTACTTGAATTTCAGTTAAACTGATTATTTTAAGATCATGTATTTGGCATTAAGAAGATTTGAAAGCTTACTCGCTTTGATACTTTGGAGGAGGAGATTAAAAAATTCTTTTTTTTTTTAAGCTTAATTAAAAAAAACTGTCCATGTATGGTTGAGCAATCCCACATTAATATTTCACATGCTCTTTTGAGTGGTGGTCTGCAATACCTCAAGGATTACCATATGCATTGCTTGATATTGTTTGTTTGGTTTTTCCATACATGATAACCCCATTTGTTGATATGTATATATTTGGCTCTGACACCCCTTCAAGTTTTGTCAACTGCTCATAACTTCATCTAACTAATGCCTGCATGGGGTTATATATCAAGTTATATTCACCAACCTTGAGTTCATCTGACTTAATGTAAAACATAACTATGATGCATCTTCAGAAAGCAGTCATATGTTACATTAAAGGTGCTACAGTAACTAGAGTGAATAATTAATAATGACAAAAGTGCATCTTTAGGCTATCGACTTCCTTCCTAGGTGAACATATGCTGTATTTTCTTAAAGCACAGGTGTTTTAACACTTTTTGAAACAAAAGAGTAAGAGGTGTTACAAGGTAAATTAAAAGTATTTAATTTGAAATGTTGGCCTATCTTAAACATTTCTAACACACAAACACATTTCTTATCGAACACACAAACACAAACACATTTCTTATCGAACACACAAACACAAACACATTTCTTATCTAACACGGCACATCGATCTCGTCATTGTGCAGTTAGTGCTTATCCTCCTACCATGTCAGTTTGAGAGTGCTATCGTGTTAAAGAGCGTTTTGAGTAGCAACGCCGATGGCCAAAAGATTGCTTGAGTACCTCCTCCATAAACCCACAAGATGTGTGGATCTGCTTGTGTTAAAGATGGCACCCCAAGTGATCCAGAAGTTGGAACACAGAAGAATTGCAAGCATCAAGGATATGGAGCATTTCACAATGTGCCACATATAGTGCTTTTACAACGAATAATAATTTCGATGGCAACTTTCTCTTTGGGAAAGTACAAGGGATGGTAAGAGTAGGTATACGAAGAAAATGTGCAAATATCTGAACAATGATCGCAATAACTGTGAAACAAATGGAATGAAGGGGGAAGGGTGGGAAAGCTGACTCAAAATCAGTTGCGTGTCTCTGCTGAGTACGATGTACATTTTATTATGTGAGACTTGTCAATGTTTACTTCTTCTTTTTTTTTGATTTTTTGTTTGTTTTTTTACAAAGATCAAAGCAATTTGAAAATGTTTTTTTTCTTTCTTTTAGAATCAAAATATTTTCCCACCAAATGTCGGATGACCTGATAATTTTTTTCTGTTCTAAAATCAAAAACACTTTATTATTCCTTTGCTTGAATGAAAAGTACATGTGCAAGACCTTGCACAACAACGATTGTTTTGGTGGTAACTCAAACCAAGACCTTTCTAGCCAACGGGCTTGTGTGCAATCATTCAGCAATCCCACGAATTTCAGTTTTGGTGGTGCTTTCATGCATGATCCGCAGCAGCTGCTTGTTTCCATTTCCTCTCAATACACTGGACAGTATATTCCCAAACTACAAAGGAATAATGATTGGTCAATCACTCACTGCGATCTTCAGCACACGGAGGTGGGGACATCCCCAAGGAAAATCTGGGAAAAACCACTCTTCATAGAGGTTGAATAACCAACTATGATAAATTGACATTCAAAACCAACACAACTCAGCAGGTTAATTCATTAGCACAACTCCTGTTCATCGAGGTGAACGTGTGAGAAGTGGGAACTTGTGATGCTTTCAACACCTTCAAAAACCTTCTGTGCTCAAATAACAGTCGAATTGCCTTTCTAACATTGCCTGGTGCTTTTTTTTTTTAGATCTGAGCACATGGTTCACTCCAAAGTATTTATGAAGTCACTCTCGAAAAGGGATGAAAATCGTTCCTGTGAGACATGTTAAATTAGCTACCTTAATAACACGCACAAAGATTGATTTCATTTTTTTTTTAAATAAAGCAAAAATATGCTTCCTAATTGAAGTATCACTCAAATTGTCTCACATTAGTTAATTTACAGCACATGATAATCTTACCCCTCTGGTGGGAATGGAGATATGTTTCTGAGTATCAGTTTGATTCCAACTATCATGTATGTACTGTTGCTGCGTACAAAAGAAGAAGAAGAAATGCTGAACCATCCATCGATTCCTGATCACCATATGAGACCTGGACTTCCTGAATTTAGTGATCCATGCTTGCCACCATCTCACTTCCTCACCTTCATCCAGAATTTTGCACAAACCACTGGATTCCTAACACCGTTACTCCCACACACTCCACGAGGAAGAATGTGTGGCACATAAAAGTAAAAGCTATGCGTTTCAAAACAAGAAGAAGAAAAAAAGAGAAGCTCATTGAGATTATTCAACTATGTGAGGCAGGAATACCAGTCATGTTTAAGTAGGAAAATATTAGGAATTGATTTTTATAACTCAAAAGATGAATGGAATGTTTTTTCAAGGATTATTGTCAATCCATATTAAAGTGATGGCTACCATAGTTATGGCTATGACTTTCAGGGAAAGGGGAAAGGGATTTGTCTCAAAAAGTGAAGCAAACACAGGGTGAAGGAAAGGAAAACGTTGAAGGAGTAATTACCCAGAGTATTTGGGGTGGGGTGGAAGGTTTGGAAATTGCAGTCATTTTAACCTCTCATTAACGATCTCCTTTCCCTTTATCCTCCCCTATCCCTCCCTTTTCCATGCTTCTCATTTAATCATTCGTCTGCCCTCCTTCGCTAGCAAAACGGCACCACAAAACTAAACTCCAAACACTGATCTCTCTTATCAAGGTAGTTCCCCCTTTGCCACGCACAGTCTGCTTATAAGGAACTTTGCTTACCCAGGACATGTCTGACGCTTGTGCTTCTCAACAACTCCTCACCAATTCTGCTGAAGATGTCCGATTTAGATACAGTGATACCAGTTATCTGACCAGGCTATGCTTTCTCCAAATCTCGACTTTTTCTCTTCTTTTTCTTTAAAATCAAAAAACTCCATTGACTTGCATTACCTTCAAGATGAAAAAAATACCTCATGAGGCTAAATATCTCCTGTGATTCTGATGGCATGAGGTCTCAAAATGTTTTTACAAGTTGGCTATTCCTACTTTCGTGATCAAAAGGGCCTTTTCTGAGAGCTGCCTGCCATTACCATTGACTGGTTGGCAATGTCATCATCCAAATTTATGGAAAAAGGACCAAAACTCAAACTAATGAACTATATACCTGTAGATCTCATTATGGATTACGTAATCACAAATTAACTCAGGGCATACCTCATTTTCAAAATTTCTGCCCGTACACCATTACTTTTGTTTCTATTCAGGAGTTTGCAATGGGCATGCTCCTTCTCCTGATTCAAAACAAAATGGAAGTCATGGACTGCAAAGAAAGTTAGAGCTCTGCTCGCCTAGATTTGCACAAATTGCATCAACAATTCACTTTACTCATGGATTTAAGACAACAATTTCTTCCATTTTCCCCTAGCTGTAGGTTTTGTAAAATACAATGCCCTCGATCTGATTGTGTTTCAGGCAAACATAAATGAACGGTAAATTCCCCTATCTTTCACTCCGTGCTATGACTACTAAATTGGGAGTCCCTTCTGCCGGCATTAGTTGGTGAATGTTAAAGATCCCATGGTGTGAAGGGTGGGTGAGCTATCCCCGGCACCATGAACAAATTCCAAATTCCTGTCCTAATCTACAGAGGGTGTTGCAACACCAGCACAGCTGCACTCTCAGCCAATGATGTCACCCTTCAGCCTTGTGCTGCATACAGAAGATGAAGACTCCTTGTGTTGAACAAAAATATACCCCTGGACATACCATCCAGGTAAAAGAAGAATTTTGAAATGGTGGCCTAAACAAGATCAAAAAATGGTCCAAAATATTGAACAAAATGTACAACCCAAATAAATGTCCTATAATTGCTCTGTTCCTTCAGAAAGTTGCACTGGCAAACTATTTCATCATAAACAGTGTGTGTAATTGGCCTTTGGAAGAATCCCAATTCCTTTAGCTCACACACCCTATACGATCAGTATATCTTCTGCAATATCACTATATATCTCTCTTTCATGACCCACGATGATATCTTCAAAAAAGTGTCTACATCCCAGGACATCCTGTCCTGGGGTGACCACTTCTCTCAAGAGATTCCCAATGCCAAATACTGGTTTGATATTCTCCTTCATGCCAAGGTCTCCCTTGGCATTGCTTATCTTACACACAAAAACTTTGTATGTAATATGATGACATGTGCTCTAATTTGGGCCAGAGCTCCAATGTCACAAGTGAAGATACTTTATTCTACTTTCAGTTGGAACTTTTGGCCATGGTTGGAATGTTCTGCCATGAAACAGTGGCCATGTACCTCATGCTGCACACTCACAAGAGGAAGGAGGACGGTGGTCTGTTGGTTCTCTTACATAAACAAGTTGAACTGTCATCAATGTGTTATGCATGGCCTCGCTCATGCCTGAGTATAACAAGGCAAAAGGCAAAGAAAAACAAGTAAACAGAAAGATTATAAACTATAAAGAGAAAGATCAGTCTTGTAGGCACATGGAATGGAGTATTACTTTCCTGACTACAAATGCCTGGAAGCAGAACTCCCTTTGGTTTTACTTAATCATTTTTCTTATAAACAAACATAAATGGAGGAAGCAGTGATATCAACATTTCATTCGAAAGACAGATGCAATACCTAGCCAATGAAATAACAGGCAGGTAGTATGTAATCACAAGTTAAGAGGACTTGCTAAGTAAATATGGCATGAACTACCATGGCAGTCTGAAGCTGTTGGGTACACCGATTGAAGTGGATCCAATGCTTTTGCCGGTTTTCCTCCAGAAAATTAACCTTTTTCATCTCTTTATTTATTGGTTTCCATCCAGTAGTTTTTCTCCTTCCCCATTCATGCGTATGTACTTTTTTGAGATTTGCTTTTGTCTCCAAACTATTTTGTTTTTTTTTAATTTTGTGTTGGCAGTAATACAGCAAGTGTAATGCATGCTGTATTTCCTGCTTGTTTGACTATTATTCTAAAGGTATCTCAACTTACACGTCTTATTCTTTGTCAATATAAAAACATCAGATGGGATGATAAACAACTACAATAGCACTCGGTAGAGCAGATACAATACTTCCGGCAGGCTTAACAGTTTACATGTTGTATCCCACTGATGGGCTGGATCTGCATCTGGACCTTAACCAAAATCGAATCCACTTGTTCTTGTGACCTACGCAACTCATCCACTAAGTTTTGTTATAATCCGTCCACAACTTTTTTGAGATATCGTGCCAAATATCATTTTTGGGCCCATCTCTCAAAGGTGAAGAATCACTGAAAAAATTCCAGTATCCGGTTCTGGGTCCAGGTCTCCACCAAAATCTGATCAATTCGTTCTCGTCACGCACCCAAGCTATCCACCAAATTTTGTCCGAAACCATCCATAACTTTTTCAGATATCTTGTTCGCAGACAGACAGGGGTGAAAACATAACCTCCATCAACCTTCGGTGGCAGACATAATCATTCCTCAACATATGCCTGTTTTTCGAGTCATGGCTTTGCCTCTTTATAACTTCACCTTTTAGTGGTAACACATGAAAAATGGATTTCTTATAACATGTCCTTGTTGTTGCTGCTGCTGCTGTCGTTTGTGTTCTCCTTCCATGTACTTTTATACAGGGAGTCAGTCAGTCCTCTTCATACGCTCATTCGACCAACGCTACATTAAAGCTTTCGAAGAACTTACACCAGTTTTTGATAAACGTGTTGTCATTTTTGCATTCACGCATTTGTGTCCGTGGCATGACAAAATAAAGTGTACAGCCAAACAGGGTACTCGGTCACCCAGCATTTCACCATAAGCAGTTGTGTGGTACATGTATGCTGTCCGGTAGTATACTGTTTTAGAGCACTGACTTTATATTTGTCCATTAAATGGTGTTTGCTCATGTTCCTCCACCTTCATTCCTTTCTCCGTCAGTCCTTCATAAGATATCCATATATACTAGAGTACCATGGTGTAATCATGTTTGTTGAAAGCCAAGCCATCTCTTTCGCACGTATGATTCATGTTCTGTATTATTTATACATTTGTTTTTTAAAGTTACGTCGTAAAAAAATTTTTTGCCAGGAATGCATCCCTCCTATGTAGCATTATTCTTATGGGAAAAATATATTCGAGTTACACTTCTTCGCTCAATGCTCGACATTGTAGCAACGCATTCTGAGCGTGAAGCGAGGACTCCCGGTATGTACGGTATTTCTATTGCTTCAAGAAATATTACCATATATAATTTTGTGTGCTCCCTTCGTATCCTTCCAAAGGGTTTAGAATGAACACACGGACGGACGCTTCTCCCTTGAGTAATAGATGTACTTTGATATTCAACAGCATTAAAGGTTGGCTTTTTGTTGCAGATGCTATCCACTGCTGTCAGTGCATATCGTCCATATATTCCTAATCGGTTTTCAAATCAATTTCAAAAAGCACATGGGATGTGATAGTAAGCCGTTATGTATAAAGTATACAGCATCATTTACTTATTACAAGTTTCCACATCAGTCTTTTGTTTTCTTTTTTTTTTTTTTACAATGATCTAAGGCTCATCGTGGAGCTCATACATCAATGGCATGCAGGCTAAAGATATTAGGCCATAAGAAAAATTACAAATAAACCTGATGGCCATAAGAAAAGAAATCCCTCGATTCTCATCATTGCCAACATTCATTTTATCCATGCATCAATAACTTTTTTGGAGTGATTGTGACATTATACTGCATTGAGTTTAAGTTTTGTGAATGCAGCATTATTAGAGTGAATGGTGAACAAATTATGAGCACATCAATCAAAAACTCAAATATTAACATGACGTAATTTCTAAAATAACGAGCTCATTGACCACCTTACCCCACGCAGTCTTGAGGAAAAGGACATGGGAAGGGTCTTCTAAAGTCGTGCTTTGCATTTCCGAGCACGATCTATATTAGCTTTGTTCGTGAACTTTGAAGAACAGGCGCGTTGGCAACCACACCAAGCCAATGTGTCAAATGGAACAGTGAAGAGCTGAACATTCTGCCAACTCTTTGTTTTTTGTATACCTTGTCGAGGCTCATATGAGAGCTCACACACAACGCACAACAAGGGGGGGGGGGCATGACACAAGAGGAGCGGGAGAGGGAAGGTCAAAACAGTGGGGAACAGAGACATTTGGAGATCTGTGGAAGGGAGAGGGATGGGTCGGGGAACATGGGGAATACAAGATGGACATTACAGGGACTTTCAGGAAGGAAAGCAGGGAATTTGACGGAGGAGGGTTTGGGGTGGATTAACGGGGGTAGAAAAGATCGAGGTTCTGGATGTGGGAAGATAAGAGGTGGTGAAACCGAGAAACTTTTTCTTCTCGGAGAAAATGATGATTTTGGAACAATCTTTGAGAAAAAGATAGACGAAACAAGCAGATCTTTTTGGACAAAGTTAGCTCTGTCATCGCATCGCTAGGTGCCACTATTTTGTCTGAATCTCATTGTTACTCCGTCCTGAAAGCATGCAGCAAAATTGATTGGAAGAGGAGGTGTACGATTTTGCTAAAGTACTGCTAAACTGAGGGTTTTGGAAGAGCAAACAAGGTGATTTGTGTTCTGGAATGTTCAAATATATAATTAAATTCAAATAAAATAAAAAAAATTTTAAAGTCTGCAGGAAAAAACAAAACAAAAAGCCATTGAAGCAGAAGCTTACGACTGCTGATGCGCCCTCTTTCACACGACCTTATTTAACTCAATTAGTTTTTCGTGCCTGTTGTTTGTATCCATTATGATGTCCCTCAAAACAGTAAGTGTCCTGTTTGGAATGACTTTCAATTTTGTTGAACTGTCAGACAGACAGAAGCGATTGCTTTACCTCACCGTACGCATGCATGCTCGGTGTGAGATTTCATACACCTTGCCAGAACATTCAAATGAAATTAAGTAGTTCCCCCAATCATAGATATAGACTGATAGACAGGCAGAGTGATTGAAACAATTGCTTAACCCCCCACTTTCCGCTCCATGCACAGGGTAGTGATATATCATTGATACACGGTGAGCGGGTGAGTGAGCATCTTCATTTATCAACTTGTGAAAAGTAAGCTGTTGCCATTGAAGAACTCGATGGCTCACATCAATTGTTGGAATATTGGAGGAGTGGAGCTTAAGAGGGCAAAATTATTTTGGAGGAGAGATATGAAAAAAAAAAGGGGCTGTTTGGGGCATGAGAAAGAGGTGCGGTGGTCAAAGTTCCACAAGTTGGTGTTCATTCATATTAATGGACAGAAACGAGAACATGTTTTTTCTTTTATTTTTTTTTTACACTGTCGAAAGGCCCATTGACTTGCATTTATGAAAAAAGGGGACTGTGTCAGGGGAGTACTGCAGTCCCGGCATAGTGGCGAGAAAGGGGAGGAATAGTAGTTAAGATTAAGACTCAAAACGTCTTTGTTTTATCAAAAAAAAATTTCAAACCCAAAAACATGATATATTCCAATAGCAGCAGCAAACTCCCCCACTGCTGGGGGGGGGGGTAGGGGGGAAATGTGTGGCATTGGCTGGAAACTACACAGAAAGGGATCAACATGTGCGTGAGTTTCGCTGAGACGGGACGCTATGTGGTTTGGGGAAAACCTTGACTCCACCTCAGATGTTGAGCAATGATAATAATCATGAGGGAAGGGAAGAAGACTGACAATTTTGCACACATAATAATATGTACTTGGACTTTTCTTTGATTCAAAGGATGGCCCGATGGTGTACGTGTAGCTACGAGGAATGACGACACGTGACACAAACATGCATTTTGTTTCCACATTGCCATCCACATTCCTTTGTGATGATCTCCTTTTGCAGTTTGTTTTTGACTCTCTTGGTAAATATGCCTTTGCAGATTTTACTGTCACATGTGCCTTTGACTTTGGTTGAGGTCTGTTAAGAGTTTACACTTTCCAGATTGTGTGCAGTATGTTCTCTATTTGTTCAATGTTTGTGCTCTGGTGTCTGCAAAGCATTTGAGGAGTATGATCATACTTTATCATATAGTTTTTTTTTTTTTTAATACAAGGGTCAAAGCTCATGGAGGAGCTGAAGTAACAGGTTCAACAAACTACCAAAGGGTATGGGGCGAGGAGTGGACATACGCAAGGATAACAGGAGGAATGACACAAACATGAGTACCAAAGGTCTGGAGAGGAACAGGTTGGGAAAGAATCAATGTGTGTAGAATATATCATGGATATCCATGCATTATCGCATGGGGTAGTGAGGGGCAGCACGTTTGAAATATTGAAGTGTGGAAGATGAGACAATGGACACAGGGAGACGATTCCACAATCACGATAATAAAGGGACGAATAAAAGCAGGTGGGCAATCAATGTAGACTTTGGGAGGGTGGGCAGATGAGTGTTTCCAGATAAATGCATGTGGCATGGGGTGTCTTTGGGAGAACAGAGATAGAAAAAGTCAGGAGAAGCAATGGCAGATTAAATTAGTGTAAAATACTGAGTCCATCAACCTGCCAATGGTGGGAGAGTGAGAGTCTGTGAGAATCTGCCTCCTGCCTTGAGATACCAATGATGCAGAAGGGCTTGTTTTCGACCACCTCAAAAGGAGCAATGTGAGAAGCAGGAACACCATCCCAGAGTGGGGAGCAATACTCCATAGAGTCAGGATGAAAGTCTTGTGCTCCGTGCAGCTAAAGAATGCCTTAGCTCTACGAAGACATGGGTGGCGATTGGCCTTGGTGAAATCAACCTCCCATCAAAGGTTGCGGCAGATAGTGAGGTAGTGAGGTGAAAGAGTTTCAGAGACTGCACCTCTTCCAGTGGCTGTCCAGAGAAATAGATTTGATAGTTTAATTGCTGATCCTTGTGGAGAGGTAGTGTGAGAGTGTGTGACTTGCCTGCATTGTATGTTACAGTATGTTCCAAGCAGCCGACCAGCAGCTTATCTTGCGCCGGTCTGAAGAAAGGCATTCAGCAGCAGCCACCCTTTAGAAGTATGATGGATTGTTCTGCACAGGGTGGAGTCATCGGCAAAATGGTAAAGTTGTTTTTTCAAGAGAATTAGACAGATTATTATTGATACATACAGTATATCAAGAAAAATGTAGGTCGTGTGATTTTCCAATCAGTTGTGGAGAGGTACATGGAGGAGCTGGGTCTTACTATGTATGGGTCTTACTCACTGGGTCTCACTACCGTCTCACCACGCTGGGTCTCAGTGTTACTGGAATTATGTTACGTCCTAAGATGCTGCCTTTTGAACTCCAACCAGAAGTGATATATCTTGGGAAAGGACACCATCAAGGACCAAATCAAATGGTTGTCAGGGATTAGTGAATTGAAGAAAAAAATAGTGCCCGAGGTCAGCTGGGCTTCATTATTTTGCTTATGATGGAGAAAAGGCTGATAGGTCCGTTGTTGAGGGTATCCAGTTGAGAACCTTCGTTATGCATCGGAGTGATGGTTGCAACATTTAAAAATGTAGGAGGTTTTCCCATCCAATAAGGACCTGTGAAAGAGAGGTTATGATTGGACTGATCGAAGCACACACAGTTCCTGAGGATTAGACCATTTATGCCATCATGATCAGTTGCAGAAAAGGTGTCAAGCTGGGTAATAAACTTCTCCACTCTGAAAGGGGAGAAGTCCACATGCTGTAAAGGTAAAATGGTTGGGTGCAGGAAAGGACCAATTAGGACTTTGACCTTTTTGAATGAAGACCGAGTTCAAGAACTCTGCCTTTTTACTTAAGTAGTCTTCAGCATGGACTCCATACTTTAACAGGGAAGGAATGGAAAGGGAATGTGTACCAGATAGACCTGACCAGCTCCCACCATGCTTTTGAGGATGGTGAGAGGCAGGAGAAATTGTATCCCAAGATGCAAAGATATTGCAGAAACAGTGGCCTGAGTGTGAACTCCTTGTTCATGCGTAGAACTTCATACATGACCATAGAACGCAATATTTAAAAAATAAAATAAAAACAAATAAATGTTCGGAAAAAGGACCTGTTAAATATTCATAGGAATCATTACTACCCTCGCCAGCGGAGAGGGCATTGCATTTTGGGTCCGTTAGTCTGTCTGTCTGTCTGTCTGTCTGTTTATTAACCTCCGCCATCGAAGATCGGAGGTTACTGTTTTCACCCCTTTCTGTTTGTTTGTTTGTTTGTTTGTTTGTGAACAGTATTACGGAAAAACTCCTCGACGGATTTCGACGAAACGTGGTGGGGGGGGGGTTAGGTATGGTCCAAGGATCATGCCATTGGATTTTGGACCTCCCCCCCCCCAAAAAAAAAATTGTTAGAGACAAAAAAATTTTTGCAACTTTTTTTCAACAAAATTTCGATTTCTTTTTTTTTGCATTTCTACATGTTTTAAGTGATTTCCAACCCCCCCCCAAATGTTGGAGAAAAGAACTATAACTCTATCAGCACTGTTGACATCATATTTAATAAATAATATATAAGGTTCACTTGAGTGACCCAGCAGTATTGGCGGCAGAGGTTTTGCACTCTACCGAGTGCTCCCTCTCTAGTTCCTTTGTTCGCACAGATTGTGAGTATGTGTATTAATTACATTAGACCCTTTAGAACCCTAAGACCCTTTAAGACCCTCCAAACTCTTTTTAACCAGAATGCCAATTAAGACCACAAAGACCCTTAAGACCCCGAAAACCCTTTAGAACCCTAAAATCCTTTGAGACCCCCAAGACTATTTAAGATCCTCTTCGACCCTTAGACTCCTTTCTCCCCTTTAGACCTCTAGACCTTCACACCTTTCAGACATTTTAATACCCTGTAGACCCCTTTAACCTTAAGAGCCATTTTAGATGTTTTCAGTCAATTCAGACCCCTTCAGACCCTTTAGACCCCTTCGACCTTTTAGACACTTTTGAGTCTTTATACCCATTTAGACCTTTTCAGACCTTTATGACTTCTTAGACCCTTGACCTTTACACATCAACAACAGGACCATTTAGACCTTTCATTTGCAATTAACGACCTTTCATTGAGTACATCCTTCCATTTATTTTCCATACAAAATACACGACGCCAAACAAGTCCTGGCAAGGATCGACAATCTCTGATTGCTCTTTCTCATTACCTTCGCATTCTGCGAAAGGTTATGTTTTGGTCGGCGTGTATTTATTACCTTCGCATTCTGCGAAAGGTTATGTTTTGGTCGGCGTGTATTTATTTATTTGTTTATTTATTTATTTGTAATCTTGTGATTCGTATAACTCAAGAAGTATTAAACCGAATTGCATGAAATTTGGTGGGATGATTGGTTATTAACCAGGAAGCATTCGATTAGATTTTGGGATCGTTCGGGTCAAAGGTCAAGGTCAAGAAAAGGTCAAAATCGTCTTTTTACGATAACACGGTCAATTTTTATTCAATTTGCATGCAACTAACGCCAAAATGTTCAGAATTCAACGCCTCATCTTGTGATATGCAATATGACACAATGACGCCCATACTCTTGTTACCGGTTAGGGGTCAAAGGTCAGGGGCGTCACGACCTTGAAAAATATGCGGTTTTTGTCATAACGCGGTCAATTCTTGTCCGCTTTACATGAACCCAGCACTAAAATGTTCAGAATTTAATGCCCAATCTTGTGGCACAATGACGTCATAACACATGTCACCGGTTGGGGTAAAATGTCGGGGGGGTCACGCCCTTGAAAAATATGCGATTTTCGGCATAACTCAGTCAATTCTTATTCGATTTGCATGAAAGCAGCATCAAACGAGATTACCTTCTCTTGTTGAAACGTTGTATTCACCGAGCTTGCGAGTGAAGACTCGCCAAAACGACGTGAGTTGATTGCTGTTTAGTCCGTAGCCCCCGAAAGTCGGGGGGGTCATGACATTATAGATATGTGGTTTGTGTCATAAGACCATTCATATGAAACCAGTTCCCCACACTCATACCAAGAACAAAAAAAAGTAGTGGCGGCGAAGGTATGCGCTCTATGAGTGCCCGTTCTAGTTTTATTTTGTTCTTCTCAGTTGCAATATTAGTGTCACAGGTATTTTTTAGTTGTTTGCTTTTATATTGAAACTAGCAGTAAATTAATAATATCATTATTATTGGTATTATCATCATCATACAAGCAGATATCCATGGAAATTCCACGTTATGTAAAATGCGACTTCAACTCCTCAACTCCCCACTCCCCAACCCCAATTCCTGAACTGCGCCCACCCCTCCCCCTAAATCCAAGCCCTCAGCTACCCCTCCCCAAGCCTCAACCCTCCTCCCAACTTTATATCCCCTATTTGGCCCACCCTACCCTAACTCTGTCTTCCCCTCTCCATTTATTTCTTCCCGTTCCTCAAAGCAAGAGGGCGTTCTTACAACAATGTATATTATTTCTTCATTACCTCATTAAAAAGTGGAATATTTAATTCTCTTTCTCCTCCCATATCAACCATCGTATTATGCCATTACCAACTTCACCTACACCTACCTCCTCATGACCTACTTTAGTACATTCCCAACTTCTCCTTCAACTTCATTCACAATCTCGATAACGGCGAGATATGTATCACAAGAACAATTATCCAAAGAACCTCAAGGTCCCCATTCTCAATCTCATGAGATATGTCCCATGGAAATTCTATGGAATTGCCACTCTCAAGTGATTGTGAGTAGCCTACTTGTGCTAATAAATGATCTTAAATTAATTATCTGCTTCCTGATGCTTCTTGTGTCTGAGATCCTGGAGAAATTACATAATAATGAAACAACATTAAATTCACAATCTCATGAGATGACATAATCTCTGTTATCGCAGAAGATGTTACAGTGTATGACGGAAGGACAGACAGACTGACGAGCATATTATTAGTTAGATTAATTATTGTATTATGTGAGGCAAATAATAATTATCCTGCTGAGTTCAGTATTTGACCTCCAGTTGTCTGGGGCCATTTGGCCCTACAGATTTTCGTCATTCACGCCGAGACATCACCATGGAATTGCCTTGGGGTAACCTCACAATTAGGCAACTGTATGTCACAGAGGATCTCTGTTGCTACTGAATCGGCACTGATGAGAACATGCTAAACTTCGCCCATGATTTACCAGATTTCGCTGACATCACATCTGTGCTCCTCACATTATTCACCGGGGCTTTCCACAGAAGGAATGCCACTTCGAGTCATAGTGGATCCTATGGTTTTGGAAAGTTGTCCACTTCTCAACCATCAAAAATTATGTAAAGGCAGCGTATTTTTAAATATAATTTTTAAACCCGAAATGTAGATCACGGGAAATTATGTCAGGGGAATTATTTTTAAGAAACAAGATCCAGCGAAAAATTATGGAACTTAGATTGACCTGTTTAGTTTAACTTCAGTTGTGGGGTAGATGTTGCAGGACAATTATGGACCAGATGACCAACCATTGAAACAAATTTAACTAATTTTAGGCAGTCTGTATGGATTTACGAAAGGGAAGTCACATCTAAGAAAAGTGTTGGAATTCCATGAAGCAGTTACTGATTTGGTGGATAAAGGAAGTGGAGTGGATGTAATGTATTTTGTCGTGTCCAGAGGGTTTAGCCTCAACCTGGACGGATGGCCAAACAGTTCTCCCTTGGAGGCCCACAGCCGAGACTCCTGGAGATTCATGCATGAGTGAGAAAGAAATGCTCAGCGCTTCACCAGGGTGGTAGCACACAGCACAGGGGTTTTACTCTCGAACCCACAATAGTAGGGCAACTTAGCTAAATATAGTATAACAATTGTGCATTTTGTGAGGAAAGCACCAAATTTGGCACACTGGTAGCCTATCATATTATCAACAGATTTGGCTATTGGGCCATCTCAAATTCAGCTGCTGATGGGTGTGGCAGCCATTTTCCACTGCCATCAAAAATTTTGAGATGGCCCAATATCCAAATCTGTTCATAATATGATAGGCTACTAGTGTGCCAAATTTGGTGCTTTCCTCCCAAAATGCACAATTGTTATGCTAAGTTGCCCCACTACAACAGAAACACGGAAACAAGCAAATTAAATTAAATGAAATGGATAATTGAATGACAGTAATCAAATACGTACAATGACAATAATTCAACTTATAATAATGAAAGAAAAACATAAGGTAATCTACAGCCGAAATTCCTGTTTGAAGCGCCCCCCGCACTCAGACACACACAGACAAGGGGTCATATAAAATAAAGAAAATAAAGAAATCCCTTTTCGTTCCTTCACTTAGCTGAGTCCAGGCAATCTTTTTGCTAAGGAAGTGTGCTCGGACCGTGTCATCACTATGCGGGTAATTACGGCCCAAAAAATGGCGGGGAGCAATTAGTGAGGCAATATTTGAAGTCAGGGCTCCCAAAGCGCGGTGTAGTTTCTTCGTCGGATGCTCTTGCCGATCCACTGCTTTGCAGAATGGTGCCGTTCCCTTCGGTGATGTACACGAGGCTTCGAGGTCCGTCTCTCATAACCAGCCAAGAGTCAATGGCCAGCGTCTTGCTCAGCATAGAGCAAATTTGGCTCGTTACGAATATGAGAATCACACAGCTATTTCGTCGTGCAGAGAGGAGAGCGAAGCAAGACCCTCTGTCCCAGTCACGTCCTTCTCACAACTACAACTGCAACCTCACTCTTCTTCATGCATCAAAGGAAATCCAGCCGTAATGCCCTGCTCTTTCGACTGCCGTAATCCGGCCTCTCTGGCTTCTGTCCCACTTCGAGCCTTCGTCTCCGACCGTGTCTGTCTCCCAGGCTCCCCGTTCTCTTGCAACGATGCACTCCGGTTTTATTTGATCGCCTCCCTCACACCGAACTCCACTCATGCGTTTGCTTCTCGCTACAAGCTGCTTCCCCATCCTCTCTGATCGCCTGCCTCCTTCGTGCTCTTCTTCTTCCTGATCACGTGACACCCATCAATCACCAGCTTCGGGGGCGTGACCTCGCACGCCATCACCCTTGGAGTCGGGGCTTCTTCCTACTTGGTCAGGCAACTCGGTTGTAATGGCAGGTGCCGTGACAAAAACGCAATTCTATCATTGCTGGTTTGCAATACAAAACATAGGGAAAAGTCACAGGGGGGCGATTACATACTGGGGGGATTTATCCTTAATCCCTATCTAATTAATACCGCACCACCCCCTGTCTGGTGACAAGTAACACTTAAGCTCACAGTTTCCCTACTTAGTTTGCATCGAGATGTTTCCTACATATCCATGCGCCAATCAACTCTATACAATCCTATCTCTCCGATGAAATTCCTCAATCTACCCCACAAACATAACAGGATCTACACTTTCAGAAAACATTTGAGAAGGTACCACATAGAATCCTGATAACTAATTTGAGGGCTTGGGGAATAGCTGGGAGTGTAGTGAGCCCGATTGGAAACTGGCTTTGTGATAGGAGACGAAGAGTGGGTCTGAGTGAGTGGGGGGATCTCAGGTTGGTAGGTCGTACGTAGTGGGGTGCCTCAGGGATCAGTAACGAGACCATTGTTGTATTTAAGTTACATCAACGATATGGACAGTGGAGCTAAGACTGTGTTTTCCAAATTGCAGATGAGATAAAGTTTAGAGGTAATGGAGATAGGAGAGAAGTGGTGTTGAAATTCAGGAAAGTCTAGATATTTTCACAGATTGGGCTAAAGGTTGGTAGAAGCAGTTTAACATGGGAAATGTAGGATGCTGGTGATGTGTAATATTCATGAAAATAGGGACTACATAATGCAAAGGGTATTATTTGAGCTTGCCACACAGGAGAAGGATCTGGGGGTGGTAATAGATAGGAAGGTAAGCAAACAGCACAGTGTGAGGCAGCTACACTACCGGTCTAAAGTTTTAGAACACCCACATTTTTCCAGTTTTTACTGAAATTCAAGCAGTTCAAGTCCAGTGAATATCCTGAAATGGTACAAAGCTAAGCGGTAAACTGGCAGAGGTTAAAAAAAGTTTAGGTTACCAAAAACTGAAAAATGATGTAAATTTCAGAGTTATTAAAAAAGGCCCTTTCAGGGAACAAGTAATGGGTTAGCAACTGCAGCTGTTCTGCCGCAGTGGAAGTAAATTAATCCTTGAAAGTTGATGCAAACAATTCCTACAGGTGTCCCAACTTTTGTTGATTAATTACAAACCCTCTGTCTGTATAAAAGCAGTGTTGGAGCAGAATGTGTTGCTGCACCCTCTGAAGCATTATTTGGACAACATTGTACTGCAGGAAGTGTTATGTTGCTATCATAATGGTGAGAAAAAGACAATTAACAACGAATGGCAGACAGACCATAATAACCCTTAAAAGTGGAGGTCATTCCTTTAGAGAAATTGCAAAGAAGCCAAGGTGTCAGTGAGTACAGTTTCCTACACAATCAAAAGGCACTTGGAAACTGGAGGAGAATCTGACAGGAAGAGGTCTGGCAGACCCAAAGCCACAACACAATCATAAGACAAGTTTCTGAGAGTCAACAGCTTGTGTGATAGGCGGCTCACAGGACAGCAGCTTCAATTCAAGCACAGCTTAACACTGGTCAAAGTTAGGAAGTCTCAGTTTCAACTGTGAAGAGAAGACTTCGAGCTGCAGGTTTGACAGGTCGAGTGGCAGTAAGAAAGCCATTGCTAAGATGGCAAAATAAGAAAAAGAGGCTTGCCTGGGACATGAAACACCGCCAGTGGACTACTGAAAACTGGACAAAGGTCTTATGGACCGACGAATAAAAATATGAAATCTTCGGTTCATCACACAGGGTTTTTGTATGCCGTCGAGTAGGCGAAAGGATGGTTCCTCAGTGTGTGACACCAACTGTCAAACATGGAGGAGGAAGCGTGATCATCTGGGGTTTTTTTGCTTGATCCAGAGTCGGCGACTTGCACAGAGTGACTGACACCCTGAACCAAAAGGGCTACCACAAGATTTTGCAGCACCATGCAATACCCTCTGGTCTACGCCTAGTTGGTCAGGGGTTCATCCTACAGCAAGTTAACGACCCAAAGCATACCTCCAGGCTATGTCAGAACTACCTTAGAAGAAAAGAACAAGACGGTAGGCTTCAAATCATGGAATGGCCAGCACAGTATCCAGGCTTAAACCCCATCGAGCTGGTTTGGGATGAACTGGACAAAAGGGTGAAAGCAAAGTAACCTACAAGTGCAACACGTTTGTGGAAACTTCTGCAACAGTGTTGGGAAGAACTTTCCGAACAATATTTGATTTCCATTGCAGAAATAATGCTACGAGCATGCTCGGCTGTTACATTTGCAAAAGGTGGCTACTTTGATGAGTCAAAATTTTTGATTAAATTTTGTTCAACAAAACGATTCCATGATTTATTTTTAATCCACAATTGCTTATTTGTTTTCTGCTTTAATTTCAGAGTACATTGAAACATTAAACTGCTTAAATTTCAATAAAAACTGGGAAAATGGGGGTGTTCTAAAACTTTTGACGGGTTGTGTACATGTAAAGCAAATAGGGTTTTCGGATGTATTCATAGGGGGATCAATTATAAATAAATAGAGGTGGTGTTAACACTGTTCAGGAATTTAGTGAGGCCACATCTAGAAAATTGTGTCGAGGTTTGGTCACATCTGTATAAGGCTGCCAAAGAGAGGGTTCAGCAAAGGGAGACAAGATCAATTCCAGGGCAAGCTAGACTGAGCTACGAGGATCGGCTGAAGGAGACATGACTTTATAAAGAAGAAAAGAGGCAATTTCAAGGGGATATGATAGAAATGTTGAAGATAATGTTGTTGTTGTTGTTGTTGTTCATCTTTCGGCTGCTCCCCTTCGGGGTCGCCACAGCGGATCATCTGTTATGATCCGCATACTGATTTGGCACAGGTTTTACGCCAGATGCCCTTCCTGACGCAACCCTGGTCGCCTCTTATGACACAGGGATAAGGATTGGGTTTCGCCATGATTCCGGGCTGCCCTACACCCTCTCATAGCGCGGCCCAGTGCAGAGCTCCCGTCTTCAAGCGATCCTCCAACCCAAGCCTCCGAGTAGCCGGATTACAGGCGCAAGCCACTATGCCCGGTAGAAATGTTGAAGATAATGATGTGTACAAAATAAATGCAGAAGACTTTTTCAGCAGAATGAACAATGCCAAGAATAAGGGCCACAGAGTGAAGAAGTTGAGAGTTAGGCAGAGTACAGTAAGGAGGGGTATTTCACTCAGAGAGTAGTTAGTCCAAGGAATAATCTCCCTGCAAAGGTAGTGGCAGCAGAAACAGAAGATAAATGTAAGTTGGAATTCGATAGTTACCGAGAAGAATAATAGTGGGGATAGGAGATGCATAGACATTGGCATTTCTGGGAGTTAGGTTGGGTATTGATCGCTAATTATATACATGTGTCATCATTGTGATGTCTGTGAGTTTCTTGGTAAAAGGTGAATGTGCTGTCATTTGTTAATGGAAATGAAAAAAAGATGAAAATTATTTATTGGTGCCTGATGTTTTAGGAATAGACTAGTTCCCTTTCTCAGAGGTGGTAAGTTCGGTATCAGCTTGATGTCGCGCTAAGTTCTGGTGGGAATGACTGTGTCGTAGATTGGTCCGCATCCATGCCGATCACGGTACTTGTTTCCAAGTTCCCATATCCTGGTCCTGTGTTGTGAGTGTTCTCTGGCGGTGGTGCATCATTAATGCCATAACCAAGAAGATTTACCTGTGCCTGTACCTCCGTTCACCCCAATCCTCCTGCTCACCCACCCCTGGAGTCGATTAATCAATACAGTAGATTGGATTTTATGTGACGTTGATGTAGCACATCGATGATTCACCAAATGGCTTCCTCCTGGGTTAAAGTTTCTTCTGTATCCTTGTATAATGCATTTGAATTTCACAAGGAAGACATCTAGGATTCCTGGATGTGCCTCAATTTTACTTCATTTCACCACACTAAGGCTAGGGAATTGTGTTATTCGCCACACACCGGTTTAATGCAACTTTTTAGATAGCATCTTGACAGAATTCATCTGTCTCCTTGGTAACAAACGAGGTATCCACAATTTTGGTCTTATTGTCTTACGAATACATCCGCAGCTGCAATTACTCATCCTAGCTTAGAGAGGGAATGTGGAAAAAGCATCATTAACCCAAAAGACAAACCAGCTTATCAGAGCCTCTTAGACAAGTTTAAGCAACATGGCTGTTCAATGTGTGCCACCTCATGTGTGACAGCGCATGCGCAAGACCCACACACGAGAGGGCCAGAGGGCTGCCAAGTTAAGGGAGGACAAAGCACCTCATGCACACACAGCAGGGATGGCCACCCAGCTCACAGTGGACACTCAGCCAGAGATCAGGCCACACAGACGAGACCCTCAAAAAAGCGATTGCTGTGTATTTTGAGTCGCAATGTCATCCTTGGGTGTAAGTAAGTCAACCCCCACCCCCACCCCCCATGCCAACCCCATTAAGCAAACCACATGCGCTGAAACAGCCAGCATGGTTAAATCAATAAAACAACCACAACCACATTGTGGTGGATTCACGGCACATGTGCAGTTTTGTTGCCGCTCAGCGTCTTGGGAGATAATTCTCCTGCGGTCTCGCGTCATCTGTTTGGGGGACTGAGTCCATTCCAATATACATGCAACAAGTGATAAAATAAAATAAAAATTTAATGTAACAGAATGTAAGGATGGTGTGCCAAAAAGCATGTAAACAAGGTAGGGATGGTCAAAATAAATTATCATGTGAAACCATCCCTAGATATTTGAATGATGTTTGTTCTCTGTTCACCCCTGCAATCATTTGCATTGGATATTGTTTGTTGATTGTTTCCATGCATGAATTTGACCAGTGAAATATTAAATAGGTGTCACACACACACACACACACACACACACACACACACACACACACACACACACACACACACACACACACACACACACACACACACACACACACTTCAACCAGTGTTTATGAAGCCAAATCGAGGGAGATGTATTGTATCATTTGCAGGCACAACCATCATTCAAGGCAAGATGTAGGAATGGCTTTACATGATAGTTTTTTGTGACCATCCGTCCATCCCTACCTTGTTTACATACTTCATGGCATATCATCCCCAAATCCTTAATTACATTTATTTTAATGTCGTTTTTTTATTACTCGTTTCTATAATTTTATAAAATGTGTTTACATTTTTACTCACTGACTGTATTTAATGTCTTCCGCACTTTAGGCGACAAGTCGACGATACGACTGCGCGTGTGTCTGAAAGCTTTACAGACAGAAGAAAGTTTCTGCATCCTGTGCATGTGGCGTCATGCCTGCGATAATTGTCATATTTATACGATTATAGTTATCGGTTACGTGCGGCAACAATGGTTGTCGGACTGTATGCAATATTATGCAGTTAAGCACACCTTTTGAGGTGTGATTAGCCCTTGGGAAATCGTGTCGCTACGGCCCGTCCTCACCTGGCTAATTGACAAGCATTGTCCAGACAACCCATCTTCTCCCTTCTTAGTCCTATCCATAGTTATGTCTACCTTTAGTGGAATCATTTCGAGCTTTGAAAAAATTTGAGTAGTCATGGACCTTCCCACTCTAAAATGCAGTAGATTCATGTTTAAACCAAGTCTTGAGCTTAAAACCATTTTGAGTTAGGCTGTCTGAAAAGAAGAAGAACTACAATCAGGCTGTGTTGAGTCGGTCAGTTTTGTAGCTCAGCGATGCTGTGCAAAAGTTTGAGTGTTATTGGATTGAAATCCCCACAGATGACTAGTGGGTACCTTATAGGTTTATAACTTTGTACCCTGGTGGATTTTGTTTTTTGAGGATTTATGTTGGATTAAACCTATGGAGTGTCGAATCTATCCCTATATGGGAAGTCTACCGACTTCCTGATAACAGTATCCATGCAGGTTTTATTATGAAAACAAGTGAAATGCCCAACATGTACTGTCAATGAATATATATATATATATATATATATATATATATATATATATATATATATATATATATATATATATATATATATACATACATACATGGTATATCCTTTTCTTTTCCCATTAATCCTATAACTATATATCCCACCCCCTTCCAACTCGCCATCCCCCAACTCTTCCCCATTTTTGTTTACCTCTACATTCCCTCTTTCAGCCTTCCTTATCAGCAGTCAGACAAAGTTTTATTAAGTTTACTTTGCTCGTGTTTTAAAGCAGCATTTTATTCCTCCCTTCAAATGGAAATGCTGGTCTGATCCCTTCCTGCACAGAACACACTCTGGCAACTTAAGAGTGGATGTGGAAGGGTGAACACGGGCACATCACATGAAAGTATCCCCACCGGTGGACGTTGGTCATATCAAGTGTATAACGATTCATGACAGTACTGCTGATAAGCTAGAAAGTGTGCAGATAAGCTTCTGAGAAGTCCCAAATCACTAAAATGAGGTACTGAGGATGAAGTGAGGGTTGTGATAAGGGGTGAGCGGAAGCAGCAGACTTGTGGAAGTGATGATGAAGTGGGTGGAATAGATAAGGGCAACAGCATGGGAGAAGTGTAAGGCAATTATGAATAGACAGTGAAATACAGGAGGAAGGAACTGAGGGAATGATTCCTGAGAGTGAAGGAAGTATTGATTTATTTATTATTTTGACAAAAGGTATGTTAGGATCACTTTTGAGGAATTTCAGAACTTAACTCCAAGTTTATTCCCTTCTGTCCCACTCCTCATTTATCTTTCCGGAGCTATATTCATGGCACCTTACCGTCTGTAACACCGCTTCTCCAATTAACATATTTGCCATTTTTCCATCTTATACGAAACTTTACAACTAATCAGCTCTGCCTGAAGCACCTCTTCGTTTTGCAAAACTATGTGACCATTCAGTACCCTTTTGAGTGGTGCTCCGTGGTATCTCACCTGTATACCTGTATACCTCACCATATACCACAATCTCACAATCTTACCATCTCACAATCTCAACAATTCTGTTTCGCAATCATTCTGGAAAAAGAAACCTTAAATGATGATGACGTCAATTTAGATTGACCGAGATTGGAAGGGAATTTATTTTGCAAACCTACGTGATCAATGTCACCGCTTTATGGAGATATCTAGCTCAACATATCATCGTACCGATCTCAACTCACCATCTTCATTTCACCATCACTACTTCACTATATCAGTACCAATCTGCTTCACCATCGATCCCATCCAATATATCTATCCTATCTCATCATATCCTCCTCAAAATCGAAACATCACACCATCTCTCCCTCACCAACTGTCCGGCCGAGCCACTCACCTGATCTCGGGTCGCTCCTTCATGCCGCTGAGAGGCCGCGGCGGAGCGGTCAGCGCAGTGGCCGCTCCGAGGCCATGTGTGAGAGAGACTGTGACCAAAAGGTAGGGGTTGGAAGGGGGGAAATGGAGGAGATAGGCAGGATGGTGAAGACGAGAGGGCTAAGGTAGAGGGGCTGAGATTTGAGATGGATTCGTGAGTGAGAAAGTAAGGATAAGAAGTGTGAAAGAGGGGAGGGAAGGATCGGCTCAGAGAGGAGCACAGTTTCCCACGCACGGCCCAGGAATTCCGGGCAGTGTGGGAGAGGGAGAGAGGGATTGGATGGAAGGGAAGGGAGGAGAGTTGTGGAAGAGGGAAAGAGGAGAACGTTTGGAAGTTAAACAGACTACAGTCAAGGAAAGAATGGATAAGTGCAAATAAATATGCATTGTTCGTAAAAAGTATACATCACCGGTTAAGTAAGCCTTTATGTGATGGTAAAATTCTCACAGTTTTCACATTCAAATTCTTCTCCCTGCCAATAGCCTCTTGTCCTTTACACTTCACGAGTCTTGAGGATAAAACGCATTCAAAATGTCCTTCTGTACGTTTTCCCCTTTAACTTTCTGACAGTTTTGTTTGTAGTTTGACCGCATTTTACCACTAAATATTTTGGTGTCAGCTTGAGAAGGATATCGCAATGTGCTCTACTTATCTTATAATCGCGTGAGCAAAACTTTCATGAAATTCACCTTTATTATTATATATTATCATTATTATATTATACAGTATATAATCATATATATTATTATTATTCATATTATATATATATATATATTATTATTTCTATATATATTATTTTATTTCATGAAAGATGTATTGTTGATATTATATTCTCGGTAGCAGTGACAATGCACATGATGATGCACATGATGATGATGATGATGATGATGATGATATTATTGTAACAGAGGCTGGTGGACCAAGGCAGCCAACTCTTTTGTAGATTTTATTTCACATGGAAGTAAACATAGGAAGATGAGTGAGCAGGGGAGTAACGAGGCTAGGTAGTGCCTATCACAGCTCTTGCTTGACATACAGAACAGCATGGAGCTCAAGACACATACTCAGTACTTTAACTCCCACCCATACAGTTGCCGAATTGTGATGGGTACTCTGCATTGCATCCTCCCACAGCCAACACAGTCTTCAAAATTGCCTGCACTTGGATCACCTTGAGGTACCACACACCAAGCTTAGGATCATTTGGTCATGAAGAATGGTTCACCAGAACCAATGGTGTAATGGTTCGAGTATTCACTCTGAGTCGAGAAGGTTTGTGCCTGAGTTGTTCGAACCCTGGCCAAATCATAACAAAGACTTCAAAATGATACATGCTGCTTCCTGGCTTGATGCTCAGAATTTAAAAAGGGGAGAACACAGACAAACAACCACAAAGTTGGAAACCATCGTGGAGTCTTTAATGAGCTGAATGGCCTCCCCTTGAATAAGTTCATTGTAAGGCAAGTGATAACATAAGAAGACCGTTAAGTGGTTTGGTTGAGAAGGATATTTGTATTCCATTACAGACCCCTCTGTTTTGATAGTTATTTCTTAAAGGATAGTAATGATTTGGTGGTTACAGCATTGTCTGTCGTTACCACTACTCATCCACCACTTAAAGGCTGTAGAATTATTTGCTGACTTACAGATGAGCACTTTGCTTTTTTGGGTTTCAATGAATGACCCCCCCCCTCCCATACTCACATATTCTGCTCTTTCAAAAAGTAAGTCTTCATTTATAATGTCTATCTGGTCCAACATGCGGTAAGTTAAGAGTAGGTCTCCACGTTATCTTCTATTTTCCAAAGTCGTCAGGTTCAATCTTTTTAGTCTAGTTCTATATAGAAGTTCTCTTACTTGGGATGAGTTTGGTGGCCCCCACTTGTACTTTTTTCCAGTTTCCTTTACTCCTCCTCTTGATGTGGACTCCAAACTTGCAAACCATAATCACACAAGGTGTGGATGAACAAGGGATTCATAAGGCTGCATGACAACTTTTTCAGTTCTGCATGAAAAGTTTCTTCATATCATACCAAGGACTCCGTTGACATGCTTGGCAGCTGAGGCACATTGAGAGGAAGCAAAAGAGACTTGTGAATCAACACACCTGGATATGTTTCCTCTTCAGTCTCATTGAGGTGAGAATTTTCCATCTTGTTGATGTGGTATGCGTCGTAGCTTCTAACGGGCGTTACTCCACATTTGCTTTATGGTTTTTAAAAAATATTGCCCAACTCTGCAGGTTATTGATGTCTTGTTGTATGTTTCCAATTTCTTCTTCTTCTGACACCGTGGGTGATGCTTTGGTGTCATTCATAAATTTCCTGATCACATTCCCCGCATACAAATATTAATCTGCGTTATTCATACAGGTCAGGCGTAACACTTATCGCTGCAGACCCAACAGCACAGGCTGTTCAGTCACACAATTTGATTGATGTTATTTTAGTTGGCACTGCCATGCCGAGATTCTTCTGGTTGGCACATGAATGTTGCTGATGATATTTTTCCCAGTGCTTCCACGCCGTTGCAGATGCTGTTTTGAACTGGCACTGCCATGGCCATTGCTCATTTGCACTTAGAGCAAACGGTATCACAGAAAGTGACCCTCCAAAAGCCTTCTCCCGAGCTGTCATCATAATGGAGTGGATTCCCCACCCCACTCCCCCAACCAGGAATCGAGCTGGCAGGCTGTCACATGTGTGAAGTTAGTTGTTATCCCCATATGCGGGATTCAGAAGGTGGAACGGAGAATTCCCAGGTCTCGAAATATCCACCTCCATTTCAGTTGGTGACCATGATTCATGGACCAAGGTGTGAAATTTTTTTGTTCTCAAAGTTTTGTTTCGACGGCTCTTTTCAGTATCGTCACCAAGCCCCGGACAGCTTAGAACTGCAGTTTGTTTGTATTAATAGTACCAGTAATGTTTTTTTAATATCTCCATGAGGTTCTTCTTTATCATTCCCATTGCTCCAATTATCACTGGTACAATTTTGGCCCACTTCAGATTCCAGGATCTTTTGACTTCATTTTTGAGGTCTTGGTGTTTGGTCATTTTCTTAATTTCTGCATTGTTTAGGCCAAAATCGCTATATATATATATATATATATATATATATATATATATATATATATATATATATATATATATATATATATATATATATATATATATATATTAATATTGTTGCGAATTCGTGCTGCCGACGTGCGGACAGCCGCTTTTAGCCGAATCGCGGCCGTACACCCACCGGACGGAACAACGCCGAAAACCAGTCACGGGTTTGCTCCAAGCGCACACCACGGCCTAGTCAATATTCTACCCGCGCGCAACAGGGTCAATCGCCGAATTGTCTGTATACCTAATTATTCACGCGGGCAGACTACCGAGAGACCGTACTTGAACGAAGGCCTGCTTGGACACGAACCGCTTAAGCGGTTCGTTCCGTTCTGGGATAACCGAGCGGTGTATTATCGCCAGGCCTCATTGGACCCAATTCTATTATCAGTATTCAACAACCAACTATATTCCGACCTAATATGGCATTTCAATGGGAAAAGGATGCAACGAATAGGTTACATTCAAACAAGCACATTTGTTATTTCCCACACGTATACAGTCATGCACGTATGGAATCAATACAAAACACACACATGCAATTACACAGTCAAACACAATGCAAAGGAAATAGCTAATACCATCTATTTATTATGTACAATCACTTATACAGTTCTACTTGCTGAAATGACGCCACAACATTCATTTGAAAGCAAAGAAAAGCCGCATACCAGGACAGACGAGGGGCAGACTGGACCTCTTTGGGTCTTTATTGCGCGGAGCCGTGTAGACTGCAGAGGCTCCGCGAGGCTGCGCAGGTTACCTTCCTCGCTGGGGTGACCCACGACGCTCCCTCCCCACGGCAGCTCGCGTAACCACGGCTCGGCTGCGACCTGGTGACTCGGGCCCCAGCCGGCAACGCCTGAGAGGAACGAACGGGTCTTTGCTCTCTTGGAGTTGATGCTCTGTAAGAACTCGTCCATTCCTCAGCAATGCTCGGACTGTCCCGAAGCCCGATCACCTCAGACCGTCTGGCACTGGCGGGCGAGCTCTCTCCGGCTCGTACACATTCCGCAGCTCTGCGCGGCACAGCAGGCTTAGCCGCGCTCCCTCCATTCTCCTCAGCTTCTCCAGCTACTGTAAGCTTCAGGCTTCGGACTTCCATGCGGCTCCTCAACCTCTCCAGACTGACACTCCACCGACTGACTCCACCGACTCACTGTGCCTGGCGTTCCGCTCGGCCTTTTATACGGCCCGAGAGACGAGATTTTGACCTCCGCTCTCCGACCTTCGACCCCCACTGGCTCCGCCCCTTTCTCTCTTTTGATCCGATTTCTGAAGCGAAGCTTGGAGCGAGCGGACGTGGTAGAAATCACCAACGCTGAAGGGAGAAGGAAACCACCGCGTTTGTTTGCAGCGATGCCGTTCGATGCGGACTCGCCGTGGCTGGTGCCAAGATGGCGTTGTTTCGGAGATGAAGGTGAGGCGATGTTGTTCGTGTTGTTGGGTATCGGGGGAGATGTTGAGGAGATGTCGTTGTTGTGAAGGCGGTTGTGGAGAGGGTGGTTGGTGGTTGGTGTGGTGGAGAAGGTGGTTGGTGTGGTGGAGAAGGTGGTTGGTGGTTGGTGGGTGGCATTGTGGTGAAGGTGGTTTGTGGTTGGCGTGGTGGAGAAGATGGTTGGTGGTTGTATGTATATATATATATATATATATATATATATATATATATATATATATATATATATATATATATATATATATATATATATATATATATATATATATTGTATCGGAATAACTGATCAAAGGACCTATATGGTGCTCTGCGAATTTTCACAGCCGTAACAACATATATATATATATATATATATATATATATATATATATATATATATATATATATATATATATATATATATATATATATATATATATGAAAGTTGACCCCTCCGACACTTCTCTAGAATCCGCATAAAGTAACCCAATAAGACTGCCATAAGGTGAGTGCGAACATTGCTTTGAACCATTCCCAGAGTTCCTCAACAACTATAAAGACGTTCAAACATCGTACACATATGAGAATCCCAATGCTTTCCACCCCCTCAGCTACCAGATCGGTTTCATCACTAATTGGTGAATCATCAGCGATAACGTAGACAGAAATGCAGACCAATGAGGCTCCCAAGCATGTGCCACATGTATACGTCAAAAGCAGTAAATATATAAATATAGAAAGACCCACCCACATCTCTCATCTGTGAATGGAGGGAATAGCCAATCAGCTCTCACCTAATCAACTGCACATAGCTGGCTAGGATTATATAAACGATTGATCCCTCCTACACTCCTCTCGTCCAAGTAGCTGCATAAAGCAATCCAAGAAGACTTGCACAAGGTAAGTGCTAATGCTGTTTCGAGCACTTGCCAGAGTTCCTAAACAACTATAAAGGCGTTCATATTGTTGCGGTTCTCGGAACCGCATGCATCCAACATATAGTAGTCCCAAGATAGTTATTCCATTAATATATATGTAGATAGTCCTTTCCCTTTTGTCTAGCGGGACAACAGGGGCATGCGTTGCGAGGGTCTAGTCGCTCGGTTTGCTTACATCATTTCTTCATTTCATTTCTAACGTCGTTCCTACTCTTCTTTTCTGATTATTCCTGAGGTAAATCTGAGCCACATGAGCCCTTCGCTGTGAGATAGGTCCTCAGCGAAGGCCAAGCAGGCATTACGCTGGACACCCCTCCGTAGAAAGTCCACTCAAGACGACGCCCATGCTGCATGGAACGCGTACCGAGGCCGATAATAGAAAGGCAGCCCCACGCCATGTTGCGCAGGATGCGAGTGTGCAAAGCACAAGCTGCGTGTTCCTTTCAACCCATTTCTGGACAAATTATATCGATCGGGTTTCGCCCCGTGCACACGATAGCAGAATCGGGCAAACACGAGCGCTGGCCACGTGCGTAATGGCGGATCGGAACGGAAGATGTTGTACGGAACTTGCTCTCAAAGGCAGACCCGTGAGCCGCTCGCGACACTTTGTTATCGAACGGAGCCAGGCACGAATGGGAACATTTTACTGTCTGTGCATGGGTTTGCCATAACATCTTATCTTCTCACCTCTACAGCGAGCGAAGCTGCGATCGGGCGGGGGCATGTTGTACAGCTCGGGCCATGTTGGCGCACACGGAGCGGCACATTGACCAGCGCTGGTTGGGGCACCTGAGCGGGTGTGCGGGACCGACGCTGCCCTTAGTCGGTCATCAGGGCACGGCCTGGGGGTTCTTGCAAGGCAAGTCATGATGCGGAGTTCGGTGTGGGCAATTCATATCATGTCGTGAGGTCGGAGCAAGATAATATTGTGGCGTAGGGTCATTTTGCTGGAAATGCAATGTTGCAGTTTCCGGCCATCGCAGCCGGGCCACGCAGGGGGTCAGGGATAATCAGAGCGCCCGATTCGTGTGACGTCACAGAGTTTCGGGGTGGCCCCCCGCCCTGTGCCGTGGGGCCTATAAAGGTCCGGGCAGATCCTTCTTTCCCTCTCATTGCCCTGCCTTACCTTCCGCTCAAGCTGGACCTCAACTCAAGCTTTGACCACTTACAAAGCTTTTGTCCGTAGCCTGATGGAGTACTGCTCTCCCCTCTGGGCTGGTGCTCCTGCCTCCCACCTTTCTCGGCTTCACGCTGTCGAAACCAGGGCATTTAAGATCATCGGCATCTCCCGCAATGAAGCTGAGTCTTTAGGCCTCTCACTCAATCACCGCAGGTTGGTCGGTGGTCTTTCTGTCTTCTACCGACTGCTCTCCAGCCTTGCCCCCCCTGCTCTCTCTGTGATTTGTCCCCACCACATTTCCACAGGGCGCTCAAGGTCCGCCAACAACCCCCTTCTGCTAAAACTACCAAAATCACGAATCACTGCTCATCTTCACTCTTTCATTCCTCTTTTTTCCCGCCTTTGGAATAAACTTCCTCACTCTATTCTTTCCCATTCTTCCCTCCAGGCTTTCAAAACAGCTGTTCACCACCACCTCTTATCTTCCCCCATCCAAATCCTCGATCTTTTCTACCCCCGATAATCCACCCAAGCCCACTTCCTTCATTTCTCCTGCTTTCCTTCCTGAAAGTCCCTGAAATGTCCATCTTCTCTTCGCCATGTTCCCCGTCCCATCCCCATCCCTCTCCCTTCCACAGTTCACCTAATGTCTCTGTTCCCCACTGTTTTGTCCCTTCCACTCCCGCCCCTCTTGTCTCATGCCTCCTTGCTGTGAGGTGTGTGTTAGCTCTCATACGAGCCTCGACCAAGGTATACAAAAAAAAAAAAAAACTCCACCTTCTGTCGGCATCGCTGGGTTTCTCCTCCCTCTTCTCCACTCATACGACACTGACTCCCCCCTCCCAACTCAAGCCCCTCCTTCATGCCCACGGTCTCAATGTGAGCTGCCTGAAGCAGGAGACAACACGGCAGCTGTCGGGGGGGGGGGGAACCGTGCCACGGAGCATTCCCCCCAAACGTATTGGTGGCGCATTCGGGTACCGCATATCAATTACACAAAGGTACCGATAGACCGTAGCCTCAACTCCTCTCCTGTCTTGCTTCAATTTCTCTTCATTGGGTTGTGTGTGTGTGTGTGTGTGTGTGTGTGTGTGTGTGTGTGTGTGTGTGTGTGTGTGTGTGTGTGTGTGTGTGTGTGTGTGTGTGTGTGTGTGTGTGTGTGTGTGTGTGTGTGTGTGTGTGTGTGTGTGTGTGTGTGTCCTGGTGCCTGTCTATACAAGTAAGCCTGCAGAAGATTGTTATTATTATTTTCGGGTTAGGTCTGCTCTGCCTCCGCTTTAATAAGTTGCTTGTTTATTGCTGCACCACACCTCTCTCCCCTATCTCTGCTTGCACACCCCAATAAATCTCATGATCATACCACATACCTTTCCTCGCCCATTGTTAATAAATTACTATAAGGAATGTTCCTAGCTTGTTTTTGTATTTTCCTTCATTGGTCCAGCATCGTCCGAATCCTAGCTTAGCCATAACTTTATTCCCAACAATCCGTTCCTTTTAGCCGGTACATCCTTGGCAGCGTCGCTCAGCTGCATCCGATCCGGTAAAGTGATCCGGTCCGGTGGAGTGATCCGGTTTGGACAAGGTGTACCGAGGTCATGTTCCCCAGTAATTAAATCACGTGGTTATTTTTAGGTAACCGAATTAACGAGACGGAGGACCCTAATTTACGTGTTTGAGTTATTGGCGTCCATGGTCGGTTAAGCGACCCGCCGCGTCACGGAATTATCCGGGTAGTTTGGTGGGAGCCGAGATAGCTTCCCCCACCTCCCCCCCCCCCAGTGGTCTTCTCACCCGACCCCCAGCCTGCAACAATATTATAAAGCCATATAGGCATGAGCTCCATTGTATAAAAGATAAAGACTTTAATATTTCAGAAAAATTTATCAAATAACAGTGAGAAATGTGGTGTTGAGTGTTGCTAATATCTAAAGGATGGTGTTAGTGTGTGATGGAGTGATTGCGCATCATCAATCCGTTGTTATCTATAACGCAGTGCATAATGACAAGATAGTTTTGTTTTTGATGTATTAGGTCTGCACAGATTTTATGATGAAAAAAATATGTATAATATACATGTAGTGTATATAGAAAGACCTCATAACTATAACTATAACTATGTATAGTTAGTGCAGTACTCGACAAAGTGTCCCATTACAGCAATTGCTGCCCACCAAGTGTCATCTGCCACATAAACGCATTACCTGTTACATTATCCTAGCACCGTTAGGATGAATGTTTTGTGGTTGGGAATAAAGATTATTATCAACTCTCCAACATACAGTGACGTTGTAATGTCAATGTCACATTGTGTTTTCCTGCGACCCCTAGGGGATATCTCGCAGCATGATTCAAGCCTTATGGGCAATGCTTAAAAATACCACAAGCAGAGAAAATAGCATAGTTGCACACACATTTTGCCCTTAATAAAAGGGGGCAATAAAGGTGAAACAGGGCTAAACATGTCTCCAGCTATGCTATTTTATGTGCTTGTGGCATTTTGAGCCATTACCCATCAGGCTGTAACAATATGGCTGTAGATTGGAGTCCAGAGAAGAGATCTTTTTTTTCCCAAATGTAGAACTGCATACTCCCGGCTGTGCTATAAAAAGGCAAAGGACAATGTGTTAATGTAGCAAACAATGCTTGTTGTTCTCCAATCATGCTGCAATGGCTGTAATGGGATAATATTTTTTTATGCCTTATGATACACAATTATGGGGTTTACTCAATGTTGTTGTGGTGTCATCGAGATTTGGACCATGGTTAAAATCCCAATCTTGACTCCCAGTGTTAATGTTAAAGAATGACCTCAGACAAAGACCTTTTATGACATGGGTTTTAAGCCCTGCTTGAGAGAATGCCAATCCCTTCTCCACTTCAAGCCTTCAAACCCCCTTCCCACCCA